>NC_048424.1:6731656-6820839 GCF_013103735.1 Etheostoma cragini | reverse complement strand
CAGTTCTGAAGGCAAAAGGGGGTCCAACCCGTTACTAGCATGGGGTACCTAATAAAGTGGCCGGTGAGTGTATATGCTCTATTCAACCTTGAGCTGCATCGAAAGCAAGAGCAATGTCAGTGCTAAGATCTTAAGTGTGTCTATTATAAGCAATGGTTTTGAACCTGAATCTGCAAAGTGCAAGTCCACTCAGTCATGAACGGAGACCCCAGGGGACGGGTCACAGCATTCGTCCTGATCATGTCTCTTCACGCAAATACATCACACACACACACACACACACACACACACACACACACACACACACACACACAAACACACACACACACACACACACACGGACACACATGCATGAGTGCAGACAGAGACACGTTTTGACAGAGATGAATGGCGTGACATGAAAATATGCATTTTTGGATGTTCAGTATTTGTTGGAACCACAGAGCAATGATGTTCTATTTAATTTGATTTGTCTAGATCATTTATCTCAACATGGGGTTTGGGACTCTCCAAGAGGTCTCAAGCTGTATGTCTGAAAGGTCAAACGATTATTAACAAGTCGATGGGGAACTCCACCGGTTTACACATCTAAATCTGTTTACAGGTCTTGGGGAGTACTACTTCACATGTGAAAAAGGTTGTGGCTCCAGAGGGAGCTGTGAAAAATCTGATAATTGTCATTTGAGTCAGCCAGCTGGGACTGAAGGCTGCATGTTTAAAAATGAAAAGAAATCTGGGGGTGGGGAGTTAGAAAGGAGCAAGCTTACCAAACCTCTGCAGCCCGCTCCTCATCTACATCAGCTGTTGCTACTACCATAACACACCTCTGTCTGAACTCTTTGCAATTGAGTTGCATTGTGGGTAATGTAGGCACCAGGATTTGACAAGGAAGAAGAAAACATGGAATAAAATGAGCAATTCAGGATAGCTTTAACTGTTTGGGTGTTTAAAAATGATTGAAAAAGGGTTCACAGACACCTGCAGACGATGATGAAATGTATCTCGTAACTGGTATCTGCAAATATGAAAGCATTATTACATGCATACTTCTACCTGACACTTTCCCTCTGTTGCACTAAAACATGCTTTACTAATGTTAATTGTGCATTCAGCAGAATTGTGCATTCAGCAGAAGTCACACAATCTCTGTCATACAATTACATGATCCTCCTTTTACACACAACTTACAGTCTAAACTCTGATATCTGCACGACACTCCATTATTGGATAATGGCGACAGCTACGTGTATGAAAATAGTGTTGCTGCCATGCTGTGACAAATGGAGAGGATCGTGACAAAGATGTTAAGGAGGGAGGCTCAATTAGAGTGCAGTACATGTTGGAGATGTATGGGACCAGCATGCAACACAGCCTTAAACAGAGCTTGACCTCCCAAGGACATACAGAATCCTTAACTTACACCAGGCTGGCAGGGACACCAGATATTAAAGGGGGGCCGGCAGCAACACAGAGAGTCACCCCCTTGGCTAGAATGCCTAATACCCTGCGGTGCAAGCTTTTATCTGGCAGACCTTGGTGGCCCACCTAAGAGCAGAGCCATCTGGGGAGCAGAGTGTTAAGCTGTTGGCTGTCGCTGTGTCATGTCTGTGTGTTAACAAGAGGCCCAGGCTGTGCTGCTGCTGCTGTATCTGAGGGCTTCTGCGAGATGTGTGTTGCAGTTTGATGAGTGTTTCTTGCTGCAGTGCGAGAAAAGGGAGAGAGAAAGAGAGGGAGGAGAGAATCCCTCTCCATCAGAGCTTCACATTTCCTGCTGTTTCCAGCACAGTTGCACACACATATGCACATATTCACATGAAGGCATGTGCACACACACACACACACACACACACACACACAAACACACAAACACACACTGTAAAATTCAGACATGCATGCAAGACTAACTTGCACGGGAATACAGTGCTCACACACAGGCATGCACACAGTGAGAAAGGAAGTGCTTCAGTGACCCAGCACTGTGAGATAAGGCTGCTCTGCAATTCAGAAATATGCAACCTGCATGTTAACAACCCCTGGAGCGCAGCCTCCCCGGGGTGCTCTGCCTCCTCTCTCGGCTTTCCCACCTCCCTCCTTCACATGTATCCATCCTCTACCTCGCTCCACAGACCTCCTCTCCACCATCTCTCCATCACGCAACTCCACCTTTAACCTGACTGCAAACACAGAGAGAGAGGACAGAAAGGAGAGGAAAATGGAGGATGGATGTTTTCAGACAAGGAGAGGGGGAAAAAATGGAAGGTGGAGAAGAGAGAAGAGAGATGTGTGTGAGTGTTTGTGTGTGTGTGTGTGTGTGTGTGTGTGACTGCAGAGAGGAGCTGAGTGAATTTCTGCTGTGTTTCTCCGTTTGGTCTGCAAGCATGTGCAGAGTCCCAGTGAGCTGCTTAGTGCAGAGCAGGGGCAAGAGGGCTCTGGGAGGCGGAACACAACATATGGAGGAATAATGAGGTTCTATTTGGAGGGCTTCTCGAAGAAAGGTTAGATGAGGCTGAATATAAGGGCATGCAAGAGGGCGGAGTTAAGAGAAAACCGAGGTATCAAATTGGCCAGAAAAAAAAAGTAAGCCATAGAAAGGGCGGCTGAGAGAGGATGGAGAGGGAGGTGGAGAGGAAAAAAGGAGCACAAACAGAGAGAAAGAGGAAAGGAGAGAAAGAAAGCTGAGATCTATTCTCAGTAGTGGAGGAAGATTGGCAGGTTTGCGCGCTGGAGATGCTATTGAGAGTGACACGTCCATAGGACACAGCCGTAACACATTGGCTTTGATACTAATATCAGTCTTTTTAGAGGGAGGTTGATGAAATTTGCATTTAGATTGAAATGACTTGGGGATGGCCAGGAGACCACAGAGGGCCGCAGAAAGGAAGAGAGATGCAAGGGGAGAAGGGCGGGGGTGTGTCTTTGCTTCACTCACAGCTATGGGATGCTCCCGCTTTGCTTGCCCTCTTTACACAAAGTTCAATTTGATGATGCAGGGAGCTCTGCACAGCATCTCCCCTCCCTCTGTTCTCCAACTACACATGCCTGACATTTGCATCGTCCAGAGGAGCTATGAGGAGGAACTCGGTAGCATGCTCAATTTGTGTGTTACAGTTTTTTCCAATTGCTAACACACTAAAATTACATGCACAGCACAATTATTTAAACTGACACACAGAGAGCAAAACTTCCTCTCAAGTCTCCAAAAGTCTAAACACATTTTCTGCTTTACACACATTTTGCATTTCAAAATGGCACTTTTAAAATGCACTGAACACAGTTTCCTGCATAAGACACAACAATCTGACATAAAGTCACATGTTTGCCATTTCAAAACACTGCCATTCAAAATGACACTACATGAGCTATTTGGCTAATTACACGTGCCACCTGGCCAAACACCTCAATGGTTAATTGTCAACACCCCAATCAGGACGTAAGCACTCTGAAAAGTAAAATATTTAGGCTGCATTGTCCAAGTCCTATATATTTCTTTATTTTATTTTTTCATGACACCATGGTGGAGGAAGGTGCCCGAATGTTCACCGGAGTACAGGAAGCTGGCCTTGTAAACTTGGTTTTGGAACATAATGAAATCAGATTACGAGAAATTCAAAGCCACATCATCCAAGACACACCTTATTCAAAAACATTCAACGAGTCAGTCTGTCCACATTGGCTTGCATTCTCAAGCAAAACCAAATCGCAAGGTGCCGTTTGAGAGAAACTTTCAAGGAAACAAAGAGGTCAGACAAGCATATGTTGATGGAAGCTCTATATTGACTGCAGTACACTACATGTAACATTGTTTCCCAGTGTACTGGATAACACCATATTGACAGATTTTTGTTATTTGTTTTCAGGGAGTACTGGAAATGGATGCTCATGCAATCCCACACGAGTTTATCTTTATAGATCAGGCTGGGTTCAACCTAGCAAAGACCAGAAGACGGGGGAGAAACGTCATTGGCCACAGAGCCATTATAGATATTCCCGGCCAACATGGTAGGAACATCACAATGCGCGCTGTCATCTCTAGTATGCATGGCGTCCTCCACCGTCATGCCAACCTTGAACTATACAACACAGCCCATATTCTCACATTACTGGACAGACTTCACAACATTCTCAAACCACCAGAGCGTATGGATGATGCAGACCCTCAAGGAAACCGGTACGTTGTAGTATGGGACAACGTGAGCTTTCATCGTGCAGCTGCAGTCCAAAACTGGTTTGCTGACCACCCAACATTTCTCGTTCAGTACCTCCCACCATTCTCACCATTTCTGAACCCCATAGATGAGTTCTTTTCGGCATGGCAGTGGAAGGTATACGGCCAACAGCCCTTTGTGCGCATGCCTCTTGTGCAGGCTATGGAAGAGGCATGTGATGAGATTGATGTGGATGGTCAGGGATGTATAAGGCACTCTTTTGACAAGGCATTGTGGCCAGACCTAATTGTAGAAATATATGTTTTTCTGAAATTTTCTTTTTCAATTTACTGTTTTTTGTAAGAATATTTTTGTTCAGTCCCATGTAAATATATATGCTGTGCATATGTTGCACTGACTTGTTTACTGTAGTGAAACATAAAATGTTTCAACAACATGTGTGTTTATCTGTAAATATTTCTGTGCAAAGCATACTTAAGATGGGGGTGCTTTTCATTATGCCCAACAGTGTTTAGTTGGTTAGGCAAAAATCTGGTAATATGAATGAAGTGTGTGCCATTTCCTGCAAAAGTTTGATTTTGATAATGCAATGTGTAGTTTCGGTTGCAGTGCTTCATTTTGCAGGATATATGAGGTATTCTGCAGTTTGGGTGTGTGGTTTTGTGAATTGTGTTAAGTATTTTGATAAAACCAGACTAGTTTGCAAAATTGTGTGTTAGCAATAGGAAAAAACTGTAATCACATTAAAACAGCCCTGTGCAATTTTCAAAACAATTTAACGAGGGCTGTTCCGACCGAGACGTATAACGCACTGGGTCCCAATATTGAGCTTTGCCAGCCTAATGGAAAAGAAGGCAAACACTTTATCTCTCTTAACCTAATTGGAACTGCATTATTTAGCTAATATTGTCAAAGCATACAATAATTATTATTTTCTTCTGGGGCTTTGAAAATATATTGTTTATCTGCCACAATCATAGGATTTGTAGTCAGTGACTTTATTGGAATGATTTTATCAAACAATAGTTTTAGTTTTAAGTCAATATACTGTAAGAACTTTACATTTACATTACACTGACTAGGTTTAAAGCTATATTAAAAATTTTAATTTATTTATAATATTATTTCTTTATCAAGTTACCACATTGTAACAATCATCCGCAATAACTAGGTTTATTACTTAAAGGCCTTAAAACCAATTTTATCAATCAGCTTCTTATGTATGATGGGGTGCTTCATCAACACAGTTTTCCGCCAAAAATAAACTCAAATGATATGTTTAAATAATTTTGGGACATTTGGAAAAAACTAGGAAAAATGTAATGCCACCTACTTCTGAACACTAATCAGAATGTTTGATCAAACCATACCCACACAGTTCTGACTTGTGGGGTGTTTTTTCCTCACTTTAAATTTGATTGTTGTTTATTTAGTAAGGGCTATTTTATTGTTACAAGAAATAGCAAAGGTTTGAAATCAATTTCCCAGGGGCATTAACAGTAGCAGAATAACGTCTCTCAGGAGAATTTTACCCCTCAGTTATCACTGCAGGTATATTGTTTGTAATGTGATTATATCATATATATAAACCACTTTGCTTTCATGTTCCACTTCAAGATTTACATTAAATTATTTATTTTTTCAAAAAGCCAGTTAATGTTCCCATTCCCAGCAGCCATACAATACCAGCATCAGGTTGAAAAGGCACTGTTTCAGAGGACAAGAGCACCACCTTGTGTTAATATTTCATAAAGCCACCAGACCCAGCCTCGACTTGCGGTCTGGTCACACAAAGCCAGCGCACCCAATTCAGCTGGATGAATACAACTGACTCAACAATTTCCTTATTGCAACAATTACGTGGAAATAAATATTCAGTGTCTTGTTATGTCCTATACACCTCAAACCACAAAAGCTGCAGCTACAGAAAAAGGTAGCAAAGCTCTTTAGGAAGAAATTTAGGTTTACTCTAATGATGGAAATCTGCCTGTTGAATTCAATCAATTCAGAAAAGAAGCTTCACCAAGAATAGATGTGGATTTTAATACAAAGTTCTACATTAATCACTTGTTCAAATGGATATTCTGCAGTGTAATTGGGGAGATCAATATGAAGCCAAGACTAAGTGATCATTCTGCAGTTCTAAATAAATCAATAAGATGAAATCAATAACATTGTAAGGTGAGCATGTGCTATTAATAAACAGTAAATTACACTACATGCACTATGCATCCACGCATTAGGGTCCGAACCTGTTCATAGAACTGCAAACCACAAATGTGGCTTAAGGTGGCCCAATGGAAGGATCAATACAGCATGTTCATTATTAATTTCTTTGAAGTTGTTGTGAAAGGTGATTTTTCCAACCACTGGACCATTACAGTATATTAATGTCTGCTGAGGTGACAGTGCTATTCATTTAGTGCAAGATGGGATTACATTAAGTGGTAATAGCAACTTAAAATGCCACATCCTCCAAGGATTTATAATCTTCTGAGTAAAACAATTTAATCCTTTCCGTCAATATAATCCTGCTGATATTATTACAAACACTGATATTACTATTTTGCCTCAGAGCCAATTACTTTAATTTACCTGGAGAGTGAGTGAGTGAGTGAGTGAGTGAGTGAGTGAGTGAGTGAGTGAGTGAGTGAGTGAGTGAGTGAGTGAGTGTGTGTGTGTGTGTGTGTGTGTGTATAAGGGAAAGAGAAAATTACTGTTAGGTGAGATCAATGGGGGAGGGAAAAATACATTTTAATGATGAAAAGCGCCCAGGGGGGAAATATTTCTAAACTACTTTGGTACCTACATTACTACATTACCCCCAATCTCACACACACACACATACACACACACTACTGATGTTGGAAAGATGGAGAGCAGGGGAAGTAAGAGTATGAGAAAGTAGCTCAGGCCTGATACAATTCTCCATATTTAACAGTTACTGATTACCCAGTGCTTGTTTAAGAGAGAGAAAGCAAAGCTTATTATACCCAGAGTAGGACACCACACTGAGGACTGCCTGCAACTAAATCATGAAAGGCAATGCTGTTTTTCAATAGAAAATCTGAGAAAGTAGGATGTGATTTAATGTCTTAATAATGGGCTGCCATTTGTCCAAAGTCTTAGGCTAATAGTCCAACCTCTATATGAATGCAGCCTATGTGGCGTGCAATTTCAGCTGTTTAACATTTTCCTCATCACTCCTATATGAGGATCACTGCATGGGTTAATGGAGATAGAGGCAGTTTTACATCAAAAGTACAACCAGTTACCAGCAGGTGTCAGTGTAGCCCTCAAGCCCGACTGGAGCGGACTGAATTGGGGATTGAACCTTAAGTGGAGTACAGAGGGGAGCGGCCTGCAGGGGACTGGCCAGCCAGAGCCGCACTGCATCAAACACAAGGTAGGTAAATTGCTATTAATAAGCAAAAGCAGGCTTGGCTGGACAGTGTGACATGGCCTTGTCCGAGATTTATGGACCGTCTGGCACGTAAGCATCTTAGAACTCATTTAGCATAACTCATTTTTAACCATCCCAAGTGACGGATACTCAGGACATGAATTTGTCCCACACACTGTGGCAAGTGAGTGAGACTGTCTGTGTGTGTGTGTGTGTGTGTGTGTGTGTGTGTGTGTGTGTGTGTGTGTGTGTGTGTGTGTGTGTGTGTGTGTGTGTGTGTGTGTAGGCACGCGTGCGACACACAAAAAAAAAACGTATTTAGACTTTAAAGTCATAAAGCACTTCCTCCCTCCCCCCTCCAGACACATAGGATCAGAGCACAGAGCACACAGAGCCAAGCAACAAGGGGAGAGTGGTAGTGACACTGGAATATCATCCACTTGATTTTAGTTTTACTATTCTGTTATCTGCTCCTGTCTCTTGCGGCTGGTTATACTGCACATGGAAACATTAAACTGTTCTTGCGTGGACTTTGTCCTTTGTTGCCAGTGGCTACACACAGAAAAGTTCCATGTTAACATAATTAGCCGAGTAATCTGGTTAAATGATAAGGCTCGGTGCTCTTAAAAGTCACTGTGACCTTGGTTAGTAGGTTAACGCAAAGCTTGGTAAAACTCATTTTAGTGCATCTTCAAATTTACTGTTTTTTCCAACCAACAGTCCAAATAGATCCAAGAACTATCATATGTGGCAAAGAGAAATAAAAACAATCCTCATATACACAGAGATGGTTTGATATTTTGGGACACAAGCTCACTGACCTTTTTGCCAAGAGTTATATGACAGGATTGACAAACCACCAGTTAACTATAGGTAGAAGCTAGCTTAGTGTTCTCAATTTGTATTTACGACCATTTTTGTATGTCCCCCTTTAAAACTGCAGGGGCGCGAAAATGCAAGCATTTTAATTTTAATAAGAAATATTTACGTGGTTGACTGATTTTTGTTTACCGTTGTACAGAGCCAGGCAAACTGTTTCCAGTTTTAATCCTAAACTAAGATTATCAACTGCTGGCTGTATCTTATTATTCTTTAGACAGATGTGACAGTCATATTAATTTTCTCATCTAAAGTAAAAGTATTTGCTTAATAGGCAGACACCTAACCTGACACGCCAGATGGGTTTGTTACACAAAACCATCTGAGAAGCCATCATTGGAAACTGTTTGAGAAAGGGCGGGCACTTTTAAAGGGGATTTTTTTTTTTTAGCTTATTAGCCTTAACTGAACAGCTTTGGAGTCATTGGAATTACTTTTTTTTTGGGTTGAATGGTGGTAGTCTCGCTCCCCCCTTGCGCCTGTCAGCGGAAAAACTACCCTTGTAACTTTGGGCCGGAGAGCGTGATATCAAGTCTCGCGGTGTAACAAATTGCTTCATGTCACTGCAAACATACGTCCATTCAGGAACCAGCTAACAACGTAGCAATGGAGTTTTTCACACTATCTTTGTGGCTGAGCCACTTCGGACACAAACGTATTTCTTCTTGTGTGACATGTGAATCCACGATTCTCGCGGGATCTTATGATAATACGAGAATACAACCGTGCAAGGTAAGCAGAAACCAGTAACTTAATGGCATTGTTGCCCAACAATTTATTTAAATCAATTATCACAAATGTTGCAGGTTCATTTTTTTTATTTGCACAAGTACAGTAGTGTGCTAATGCAGACCATTCTAACCATGAGTATGACATCTGTTACTTTAATTATCTCAACAGAAATACACACTGCTGGATATTACATGTTCACGTAAATAGATTGACAGCTAGATAGACATGAACATGAAGATGGTTCTCTGTGGATGTAAACCAGTAACAAGAAAATGCCACTGTCAAACACTGATTAGCACATCCATGCATTCACCATGGCAACAAGTTCTTCACATCCTGTGGATCAAACTATGGGTGTAAATTGTTCTCATGTGTCTGTCTTGTTTTTGTGTATTGTACAGTGTGTGCAGGTATGTAAGGTTGTACTTTCTGTCTCGCTGTGAATGTCCACATGTCATTCTGGACTGTGTTAACACACCAAGCTGGAAGAGCAGAGGCAGAGCAGCACTAGGCAAAGGATTTGAGATAAGCACCTCTTTGAATACCAGTATTTGAAAAGCCCAGTTTCCACCATAAAATGAGCAGTCATTCAGGAGCAAACAATGGCCAGACAGAATAAAAAAAATTAAAAAAGCAGATAGAGGGAAGACAAAGAGATGACGGGAAGGAGTTGAAGAAAGGGGAGAAGAGACACCAAGCACGAATACTATCTGGAGGTAGAGAGACAGAAGGAGGCAGGAAAGTAGAGAGCAATTAGCAAGAGATAAAAAGCATGGCAGGGAGGGTAAGACAACCTCCTATTACTCCAATTAATCCAATTTGAAAAAAAGAACTTAGCGCACCAGAAAGGCTGATCCATTTCCCTGACAACAGCAAGTGTTTGAGGGTCATGAGTGGGCAGCCAAAGCAGGCCTCCAGCCAGGCTGAGCAGGAAACAGCATGCTGGCATTTCAGCTGAGCGGGGGGGAGCACACGCCCTGTCAGCGGGCACATTAACACTAATTCAACATGACTTGTTGATATATTTCCATGGCGGTAATGACGTTAATGGCAGTATTTTTATGCCCATGTGCATGGAAATCCGAGAGAATATAAATGGCGCTGGCCGCTGATCGTGAGGTTGGAGCATATAAATACGTATTGCGTATGTTCATATGTGTATGTGTGTGTGTGTGTGTGTGTGAAGTGACTAATACTACTCCATTTCAATTTGTACTTGTCTGGCGCTAAATTAAACAAGATTTTTTACATTAAATAGTCATCACTTATCTTGCTGTTGGTTTGTTAAGTGGACTTTGAGCGTATGTCAGTGACCGCTGATTAAGTAAAGGTTTCAACCTGTAGATTACAACCTCAGTCTGGGTTCTGTAGAGGTGAATGTGTGGTGCCAGTAGTGTGAACCGACTCCATTTTGACAGTTTGATCTTTGATGAAGATGAAAGTGTTTGCTGCGGCACCCTGCCAACAACAAGTCCTTTACTGACCCAATTAACGTGTTGCCTTAGCCACAAGTGGGTGGAGGGATGTCCACTACCGACGCAAGATCCAAGCCTCTAATTAACTCTGAAGATCTTACATGTCTGTGATCTGCCTCATGGTCCTCCTCTTTGAAAGCTTGTGTCACCATGGGATGCAACTAAGAATCATGACTAATATCACCTGCTGAAAATTGTAATTTCTTGCTGGCAAGATGTGGTCATTTTCACTCATGTTTGGGTTTCTTCGTCTCAGACAGCAGAAGAGCAGAAAAGCAATTTATTTCCATTTTCAACCTGCAACTTCATTAGTCTTATCGGCAGCAATTGTTTCAAGATGTGTACGATTGTGTTCGCGTCCAAGTGATTGCAATTTAAAATACAATTTTCTCCGCCAAACATATTCTGAGTAACTCTACAAATAATCAGCTCCATTTGTTGTCAGACTACTCTGGTATTTCTTTCAGTGGCAGTAATGGATTAGATCTGCATTTAATAGCAAAGTGGAACAGATTGCTCCCCTACGTGCGATCTACAGAGTTTTCATTCAGCCCATTTGACAACTGCATTGTATAAAAAATAGCAAGAAGGGAGGCTGCTGTGAAATCCCACCATGTAGGGGCTCTTTAAACTGTTCACTGCCTTCGCTGCTGCACGAGTCTCAGTGATGGGAGTGTGGCTCTTACTCTTCTCCCAAACGTCAACAATGAACTATTTCTGCCTCATTATGTACTGTATGGTTCGGCTTGCCTCAACTCTATTTGGTACCAGGTGCTTTTCTCTATTTAGTTTTCTATTCCAGATGGTAAGTGTAGGCAGGAATCTCAGCTGATCGCCATAGCGACTCCACAGGAAACTAGCGTGAAATCACCTTCAACGTGACACTCCCTTGATCATTTCATCGGCAACGATGTATGCACTCTGTCTATAGTACGCAGTAGTGTACATGTAGTGCAGTTTGGCATCGCTGCCATTTTTTCAAATTTGGGGTTAGTACATACAAAATATTTGAGGCCGCTAATGACAGTAGCTTGGCTATTTAAAAACGGTGAGTTTGTGCAGGATGTCCCATGTCCTGCTACTGACGTTTCTATTTGACACAACTTTTGCACATAGTAAACCAAAAAAGAGAGAGTCAAATTCAGCAGAGCCGTGCTGTAGCACGTAGTAGTGTTGTTGAAATTTTTTTTTTTGGCACCCTATTATCAAGTTTGCCCTTAGGCATTGGCATACTTGTAACCGAAATTGTACCTCACAGCACATAATATTAATATTACATATATAAATTTGTTTTACACTGCCGATTAGACCTTACAGGTTGCATACAGTACGACTGGTGATCAGATCTAATTAGGAATGATGGCCTTTATTTGCTTTTTTCCTGTTTTGCTTTCTTGATAATCATCTTCAAATAAATAATAGAAAGAAATGACCTAATAATGATAATGGTGATGATGATGATGATCCTGATGATAGAACTATTCAATTAAAGAACACTTTCAGGCTACAAAATGAAGTGTTTCAAAATGTCAAGGTCTTTTGTCCAAACTAGACTGGCACTTTGCAGCATTTGTCCACAACTGATTACTAATTACGAGTATATACAACCGCCTTCCTCAGTATAACCTTACTAAAATTAACCAGAAAAGTGAACAAAACCATTAGAGTTTTGATTTCAGGACTTTAACTTGTAAGAGAGTATTTTTAAATTATGGGATTGTAAAGAACAAGAAGAGTAAAGAATCTGAGTTCCGATTGCTCATGTTAGAGATGTTGTATGTGGCCTTGTCCCCATATTGCAAAAATCACATTGGTGAAAACCATATCTTCATAACCAAAAGAAATAAGCAAAAAATGTTTTAAAAAACTGGAATTTTCATTTTAAACTCTGACATAAACTTCTGTCATAAGAGATTTCGCTGCCTTGGTCCCTATCCAGTGGTACTTAATTATGTAACACTACTCGTTTTAAGCTGTAAAATAAAATCATTTTAAGCACCTAATCAGAAATCATTCTGACAATTCAGTGTGTACAGCCAGAGGGAGATTACAGGACCTGGAAGCTGAGCTTCTGAAACAGCGCTGAGGGCTCGGCAAAGAGCCAGAGCGTGTTAAGGTTTGAGCTTTAGCTGAGAAAGAAGAGGGGATGCCCAGGCCTTGAGAGGGCTTAGAGACAAATGTGTGGATAAAAGCCAGACCAAAAAAAGACACACTCACATGTGCAACATGTAAAATGGCCTGGACTCCACAACCAAGGACGCAGCCTAATAACATCCGAAGCATCTTTACCGACAAGCCCTTTTCATTCCAGGTTTGTGTCAGCTTTCAGGACAGAGCCGCTGCTTGACGCACACAATTGCTTTTTGCCAAGTGAAGCAGCAAAATCCCCAGGCTCAGCTGTCTTGTAATGACAAATGTGTGAACACTGGCTGGGAAACCGGCTGTGATTTCTAAAACATTGTCTAAAATAATGGTGGCAGAGGGAGGGGGGGGGATGCTAGAAAGTGCAAATTACAGCAAAGGCAATGGGCTGGAAAAAAGAACAGCCTTGTTGATGACAGCACTGTGTGCTTTTGTGACAGAGGCCCTCACTTTAGTATCCATCTCTCAACTTATTCTATAAAACTCATCGTCAGCTCTAAGGGGAAATGGGCCGCTGAATGACAGCACACCATAACAACTCCTCACGAGATCTTAGGAGATACGTTTTGTAAGTGTGTCTTGTAAATATGTAAAATAAAAAGCAGGGTGGGGCTCTATTGCTCACTCCCAACAATCTGATGTGGCATTTGATTAGAATTTATGTAAATATTATCTCAAGGTTAACTGCAAGCTGTTTAGCCCTAAGTGTGCAGTGTAACGGTTCTGCCCATCGCAGCTTCTCTAAACATCCTCGATGAGAACTGCTCGCGCCATATGTTTCAGCGCACAATAAATAAGAAATGAATTCCTGACGAGTTTAAGTTGCTCCCCGGCATTTCTCTCAAAACTAATGGGCCAAGAGTGAATTATTGATGAGTGTTGATCAAGGAGAGCAGAAAATAGGTTACCTATAAGCTCACCCTCAGACACAGCGACATGCCTGAATATTTAATCAAAAGAGGTAAATAGGCATGTGATATGATGATAATGTTCCAAAGATTTCCTTCTAAACGCTAATTTGAAAGATAATGTGAACCCCTGCCTTGTTATTGACTTCTGTTCACTTCAATTCGCGAGACCTCATTCAACTGCGAAGCACTGCTCAGCAGCAGTCTTATCACTGTTTCCTTTAACTCCTGCATCCCTCGCTCTTTCCTTCTCCCTGTTTGCTGTGGGCAGCGGTAATGCAAGAGTGATGTGAGTGACCTTGGCCTGGTTTTGTGGGCTCCAGAGGACGGCCATGTCTCACAGCGATCCGTTCCTCTCAACCAATCCCGATTAGCAGGCGGCAACGTACAGGAACTAAGTGTCGCAGTGCAGAAAGGGATGTCAAGGAGCTTGAGCTGGATCTGTGGCCCAGAAGAGGTGTGAGGAGGGGAGGGGGGGCGGAACTGGTACCAGGATGGGGGAACCACAGCCTGTGGTGTGGAGTGTGTGGAAGTGATGGGAGGGTGCTGTAGGACAAGGATAATGGGAGGGGTCATTCAGCAGCAGGTCAAGGAGGACAAAGTGTCAGAAGTGATCTCTGTGGGAAATGAGATGTGAAGACATAAAGGCCTGGAAGGAGGCCACAATACGGCCTGTGCCGCCGAATGTTTTACTGCTCCTTAGAGCCATCACTGCACACCGGGATGACACACAAACAGACCCAGATGTGCACATGCACACAATTAATAAGCACCAAATGCCTAACTAAACATTGAATAAATATAGATTTTTTTGGGTCCGTCCTTTTTCTCTCCACATGTTAAAGGCCAGCGTGTACTTAAAACAAACTACTTCCTACTAAATGTTGTGTGACCACGTCAAAAGTGTTTAAAACTGTTCCAAATGGTGGGAAAAAAATAAATCAGCATTCATAAAGTGAGATAACATTGTTTAATTGTTTAAATACAGCTCAAAAGCTTTGGACAAAAAAAGAGCTTGAAAGAGAACTTTAGAGAAGAGAGAGAATCATTAACACGTATAACCTTTTAAGTAGTTATGGCTATTTACTATTTACTGTTGGCTGTTTACACATCTAGCAGATATGGAGCTGCATTAGCATTCACTTGGAGTATTATCTTTGGCCACCTGATAAATGTAAGTCCAACATCCACTCTCCTTTTAGCTTTACCCATTGTTGCTCTCCGCCAACTCCTGGGGGAAATATCTTGCTCAATAGCTGCTAAATGCTCCACTATGTTCACCAGCTGGTCGCTAACTTTATCTGTCTGCCGTTTGGTGCCGGAAAAATGAATCAGGTCGGATTGTAAATATCCCAGGAAAGCTAAAAGAGAGATGCTAAAACACTTGATAGAGGTGAGAATGAATTGCATGCATTGGTAATAATTCTTTGTGGGTTAATCACGAGCAATGTAAGTCATATTTTTTTTAGGCACAAACAATTGTCGTTAGGAACAATTTAAGGTATATAGTAATTTTTGCTGACCTGCTAGAAGCCCTACGTGATAGGTCCATTCTAGTCTCACATTGCCAGACCTTCCTTCACAGCGCGGCCCACGAGGGTCGGGCTAGTCCACACAGCATCCCGGAATGAGAGAAAAACATGCTCTAGTTTATTGCCATGTCTTTAAACCAATGGCAAGACGGGATTTAGATGGAGTCCCGGTGCAAATGCATATTAGCCTCCGATTGGACAGATAGTCTAGCTAGCTGTCTGGATTTACCCTGCAGAGGTCAGAGCAGTTAACCATAGTCCACAGAAATTTACAGTAGTTTAAAATCCCAACACAAACAAAGCGGAAGGTAATGAATATCCAGCCAAAAAGAAGGACATCAGGCAGAAATTCTGGCAATCGTGCAACGTCGTGGACATAGACTAGGTCAATTCAAAGTGGAAAGGCACACATTTTAAACTACTTAGTAACTGTAACACAAAGGTAGTGTGGAGCTATATAAACATTTGGCTGGTTTCAAGAACAACATTAGTTATTTCTTAATTGTTTTTAAAACGTTAAATGGTACTTTTAAATGATCTTTGTATTAACCTCTAGATTTTTCTTTGGCGATTGCAATTAAATGACTGCATGTTTTCCTCAAAGGCTTGAGGCCAACATTATATTTTGTCCCCCTCCCTCAACCTTCTCAATGCAACATTTCATCGCCGCGCACACGCATGGACACACACACACACACACACACACATATACACACAAACACAGCAGATGGGCTCATGCTATGCATGCAATGACAGCCACCTTTGCAGTGTCCTTGGCTCCCTGCTCATTTCCCCCCTCCCCTTCCTGTAATTCTGCCCTCTGCTGCAACTCTTTCCTTTTGATTCAAATCAATTTCAGGGTGCTCCACTTGTGAGACATGCAACCAGTTTTACCATGTAGAAGCACTGGAAGTTCTATCTCTCCACCTGCCTTCCTCCAGACCATCCATTTCGTTCTCCATCCTTCCAACTCTCCCTCCCATTATATGCTGCTCTTACATGAGGCCTGAGCAATCAGCCCCAGTGATAATCCAGTCTTTCATATTGGCAGATTAATATTGACTCAGAGCCCTGGAGCTGATGCTTGGCCGATCCTCCAGGTGTTGGAGCATGCACGAAAGTATGAAAGATGAAGCTTAATATACATTCTGTTAGTGCCTTTTACCCCCTGAAAAGCTGCATGAAAAACACTGTTAAGATTAATTGTGTTTTGCAAGCTTTTCAGCCACAGTATGAATGCACCCACCTGGCTTAAATAAGACATAGGGTTATTCCCTGCCATGCATGTATTTTAATATGCATGCATGTGCACACAGCTGGACATACTTATGTTTTAAATCCCCAGGCGGTAGGCCAGAAAGGAAAAAAATACAGTGAATGACTAATAAAGGAGATGCCACAAGATTTATTCACATATTCTTTATCCGTTTGCTCGGTTGACCAAAATGTGTGCAGGCTTTCTAGTGGAGTAATCATGATAAACACACAAGACAGTCAGTTTCATGGTGATTAATGAAGATTTGATGAGGGCAAATCAATGCCGTTCATTAAATAGAAATCAGTGAGAGACATGAAATCGAATGATCCACATGAGATAAAAATAAAAAGTGAATATGAAATAAATGAAGAGTAAATGGAGCTCATGGCAGGGTGACATTTGAATCTATATCCATAGATTTATTGACTAACTCGCTAACGTAAATGGGCTGGTAGGAAAAAGAAACAAGTGTCAAGATCAAAGAAGATGTTCGTGAATCTTCTAAAAGGGTAAGCTCGTGACAAAGGCTATTAATTCACCAACAAGATGCACAAGTAAACAATGACCTACTCCTTCTTCCAGTTGCTCCCGGGTTGCTACGCCTGTGAAGCTCGGTGGCAGATTAGTGGCTCACAATTCATGGTAATTTTGAAACAATTGGTTCCTCCCCAAATGTAATGAAAAGAAAAAAATGGATGTTACGTTATCTGTCGATAACATACATAATGTACAAGTAAATGTAATTCTCCACCTTGGCCACCTAAGTAAAACTTGGCTACTACTGGTACAGTTACAGTTGTCAGTGAGTTAGCGAGACGATTTTAGAAGACAAATAGTCTGTGTTATCTATTTAAGGTACTTTTCCCTTGTTTTGTTGGCTTAGCCAGCTTCAAAGGCTACATGATAAGATGAAGATTACCTTAGAGCAGTCCGTTTAATCCATTCTTTAAACTTTGGCTCTTGTGGTTGTGGTAAGGCCAAGAAATTACAACATCCTCCGTGCCTTATACAGTACATACAATTCAGGATGTTGAGAAGACTCTAAAGCGTATCACCTGTTAGTTCATGGTAACAAAGCTATGATTGTACAATCGCTTCAGAGGAAAGAGGTTTAGCAAACGGCCAATTGTACTTCTCAAGACACAGCCGTTTCTGATGTCTAAATTCTTAAATAAACCAAATGTTTTACATGCTTCATTAAGTTGTTAACAAGCAATTAAGGCTAATACAGATCATGACTCAAGTTATTAGTAGTAGTCTAGCAGTGGGTAGTTCATGCATTACAGCTATATCAAATGTCTTGTATATGGCCTGAAAAAATAGAAGCTAAAATTCAAAATGTCACTGCCTAATTAGTAAGCTACATTATGTGTAGCACTTGCACCCCTTTCCCTCCACCTGACCCTTCATCAACAAACCAATATGCACATGCAAGAAAAAGCACAGCAAAGTGTTTTACAACATGGCAACCACATTTTCACCCTTGTCCTTGTAATTGATAACACACAATCTGAAGTGCAGAACAATAAAAATCTGACACCACTGTGACCATAAAACACAACCAGATTTCCATGTTAACCTCTTGTTCATTACACCTTTGCCACTCAAAAATAACAACAACAATAACATGACAAAGCAAACGAGCAGGTGGTGATCCATGACCATAGACTATATGCGTGACTAATGTTTGCACCCTGTTATTTTACCACTGAACATGCAGTCAAAGTTTAAGTTTGAGCCATTAGTAGCGTATCCAGCTTTTAAGAACTTGCTTGGGAATTTTACAGTAAATGATGCTCTAGATGGGCGCAGTCATGTTGACGTTATGATTGCACACGGTTGCATGGGGACATTTTCTGTCTGAGACTTCAATTTATTATTTGAAATTGTGACAGAGATCTGCAGGGATGATTCATAGCTGAAAGAATAATAGCTGTCTGTCTTGACAGGACAGATGCGATCAGGATGGAGAGACAAGGAAAACAAAATGTTTGGCTGTGTTTGAGAAATGGTTGACAATGGAGGACCAGTCAAGTTGACAATGTTCCTCGATGACATTTGTGCCTCCGTGCAGATGCACACGTTGACTCTTAGCAAAAGTCTGAGTACTGCAGAGTGTCATGAAATTATAAGTCTGGGTCTATACAGTTCCAAATGTGTTTGGAGTAGTTTTATAAGGTCCCATGACATGGTGCTCTTTGGATGCTTTTATATAGACCTTAGTGGTCCCCTAATACCATAACAAAAGTCTCTTTCCCAAAATTCAGCCTTGGTGCAGAATTACAGCCACTAGAGCCAGTCCCACAGTAAGCTTTCCTTAGTATGTGCCATTTCTGAGTCTGTGGCTTTTGAAGAGGAGAAGGGGGGGGGCGGTAAGGTGGAGGGTGGGGGTGTGGCCTTGACCAACTGCCGCTTTGCTCATTTGAAAGCCATGATGTCTCTCTCTCTCATGGGTGGGCCAAATTCTCTTGGTGGGCAAAACAGAGAAAGGGGAGGTAACCATGCCCCTTATGACCTCATAAGGAGCAAGATTCCAGATCATCCTATCTGTGCTTTCATTTTCTCAAAGGCTGAGCAGGATATCTAGGGCCCGGTTTAAAACTATCGCCATTTCTAGCCACTGGGGGACCATAGGCAGATTGGAGGAAATTATATTAATGTTAAAAAGCTTCATAAGGTTACATTTTTATGCCATGGGACCTTTAAGTATCAAGCAATTCAGTTTATGCCATTTATCATTTTAATCAAGAAATGAGTCTTGATAGTCTGCAGCTGATGTGGAATTCAGCTGTTATTGCATTAAGTAAAAAAAATAAACTTTGAGAAATTACAACAGTTGATACAAAACACTTATAATAACCATAATGTGGTGATTTTAAGTTTATGTGTTGTTTATCAAATTGAACAGTTGTAGCCGTCAAAGGTGTGCATATATAAGTTATGCAACATCTTTGAATTTGACACATTCAACACAAATAGAGGCATTTTACCAAAATGGACAATTTCCGAAATCAACAAAGCTCAGTCGATTTAAAAGGCCTTTTTTCTTTACTATTTCCTATTAAATCCTAATTGTCAGATACGTCTTTACACTCTGATAAGTTAAAAAACGTTTCCTGTTGCACAAACTACAGCTCATACTTTAATTTCTGACCACAGACTTTACCCGGAGGCCATCTTTTGAGAGTGGAAATCTGAACTTTGCATGGCACTGCACAACTCAGGGATCGTTGTTGTTCAAGGTTCAGGCTTGACCGAGAACATACTTAGCGTAATGATCCATTGAATCTGTGTGTGTGTGGGTGTGTGTGTGTGGGGGTATGTCTTATAAAGAAATAGATCACATGTGGATGCTTTCCCACTTCATTGGCTTGCTAATGAGCATATTTGTTTGTATGTATGTGGGAATCTGTGTCGTATTGAGTGTGTATTGAATTTATATGAGGAGAGCATGCAGTATACCCAGCCTGAAGAGGTGGGGTTAATGAGCCAATCACAGTCCATCAGGAAAGTTATCAAGTGCCAAAATGAGTCCACTGGTCCTTCACTCTATCTGGTTCTTCCTTCCACTCTTTACCCAAACTCTTTTTCACTCTCCATCCTTACCACCCTTCTCGTTCTCTCTTTTGAACAGCATCCCACATTTTCTCCATATTACTCACTCCCCAAAGATTAGTGTTAACGAGGATATTTGCCACGGCAGTAAACACAGTCCTGTTCTCCGATCCATTTGGCAGCAAGGAGGTGAAGGGAGGGTCTTAATTTTTGCTTTTATTTCAAGCCCCCTGGCTGCTGAGGCGAGCACAACTAGAGAGTAATAGTGTGTTTGGGTGTGGATGAAGGGGCGGTGAGATGGAAAAGACAAATGCAGAAGACACAGGAAGAGTCAAATCACACGGGCATCAGTCCATATTAGAGGTCATGTAATTTCAGTCATCATGGGGAAAAGTAAAACCTTTTATCAAAGCCAGGACTAACCAGGCTAAATACTCAGGATGCTTGCCTGTGAAGAATACACTCCCTAACTGTAGTGGCAATCTGACCACAAAAAAATTTAAAAACATTTCCAACGCTTCCTGGTGCAAATAATGAGGTCCGCCATCGTCTAAAGGTTAACCTTTTATTTTATGAATGCCTACAAAAAGACTACAAAAAGACTGATTGTAAAAGATTAAAAACAAGCAGACGAGATCTAAAAACCTCGCTCGCACACAGCTGAGGTTGAAAAAATGTGTGGCTTCCCAGGTCCAAATTCCTTCATCTCCTTTTCACCTGTGATTCCCTTTCTAATGTCTTATTAGCCCACATACACACAGGTGGGAAGGTGAAGTAGCAAACAAACCACACACACACACACACACACACGTGCAGACACACACGCGCACACACACACACACACACACACACATGCATGGAATTAACACTTACCATTTGGAATTCTTTCCGTGAGCCCTAGCTGTTGCTGTAATATTTTGTGCCCTGAAACATGTACCTAATCCCAATATTTTTTATGTAGAAGGGTTTGCTTTCTCTGAGGGAAGAATCAACCGTTTCCATCTAGAGAACTATACATTTCCCCTGTGAGTGCTGGAGTGGTTTAACAAGAACCTCAGGTTCGCCTTTGTACTCCCCCCAAAAAACACACGCACATGCGCTTACACACATAAAGGGGAAGCGTGGTGTTTGTGCGGTGCACACCATGAGGGGAGGTTGCTTTGCGTGAGGGGTTTGTGTCCCTCCCACAGGGCCTGGAGCAGTGCTCACAACAGACAGAAATCAACACTGCACACATCTGTCAGGGTGTGATTACATTCTTCCAATTCCCTTGACATCACCCCCCCAAAACATATATGAACACATACATATTAACACACACAGAAATGCACTTAAAGACACTCTTTGCACTTGGCAGGAGGCAGATGAGAAAAAAGAAATGTTCAAGGCCTGAGAAAAGGTTAGCTTGAAGTTGTTATGTTTACCCCAAGGTAAAAAGTCTGTATGTGTGACCTCAAAAGCCCAACTTCACATCGTAAAACAGAAACTCATAGGCCATCTTCTCTTGTAAAGACTCTGGTGTATGGCGCCAAATGACACGTTGACATTTGCCCTCAGGGTATGTGCAATTTGACTACAATTGTAAGGCTACAATGGCACAAAGAGACATAGACTGACCTAAATAGATGGATGGTTGTATTGCTCTTTTAGGACACAAAGGGCTGCTGCAGCTGAGCTACCTGAGGACATGGAGGAAAGAAATTCATCAAAAAGCAATCATCAGTGCTAGGTGGTGACTGATCTAGCGTGGCATCCATTCATTATGTAAATCTCACAACCTAGCTTTCTTTATCATCAAAGACCCTCATTTTGAAAAATTAGCCACTCTCCGTCTGTGGAAAAACAACAGAACACTAAAACTGGACTGTTGCTATGGAAACTATGTGGGAGAAACCATTTTAGGGAGAGTGAGCAGTGTGTACAGGGGTGTGTGTATGTGTGTGTTGTGTACCGTCAGGCGGGTGCACGAGGAGAGCAGTGTTAGCAATCAACAGGTGGACTGGCAACAGCAATATCTGGGCCCCAAATGGAATGGTAAATTAGATTAAGGATGCCGTGACATCGGACAGTGGATTAGTCTTAGAATGCTGCTGTCTGTGTCAACCAAGATCAAGTATTAAAGTGACGGTGCTGTTCTTATTGCCACGGCCGCAGATGGACCTTATTATTAGGAGATTAGTCAACGGATGCACACAAAAAATTAATCCGATTCATTGATGTCCTTCAACATTGCAGAGCTGCAAGGGAAGGCGCCAGCTCACAAATGTGGATTTCCCACAGGTGGGTAAAAAAGCTAAAATAGAACAGTATGAATATAGCAGGATAGGAAGAACACCCCCCAACTGCAGCTAACATAGGACTTGATAAAAGATTCAAAGGAGAGAGAGAGAGAGACTACCTTCAAGGGCACATCAAACCCTGAACGATCATTTACATTCATGAACCAATAATCCTTGTCGGATGAAAGGAGGAGATAAAGGGTTGTTTCATCTTTGGGGTCATTTCTGTGTTAAGGGACCTAATTTTCATTACTTGGGATGAAACACACCAAAGCACAAGAAACCTGTATTCGCCCAAGCATTGGTCATCTCTAAGGGCACCCTACCTTTTCATTTAGGAATTTATGAGGGCTTTTTATTCTAGACCCTTAGCTATAACTTTGCGAGGTTTGACAGCAAACAATGTTCTTAATGTTTTTTTACAATTTCTAAAACACAATATTGCAAACTAGGCTGCTTTTTATGAAAAAACTTAACACAATTAAAAAAAAACACACACCCAAACTAGAAAAATACCTTGTATATTCTGCAAAATGAAGCACTGCAACTAAAACCACATACAGCTTTATCAAAATCTAACTTTTGCACCAAATGACCCACACTTCATTCATTCATTCATTCATTACCAGATTTTTGTCTAACCAACTACACACTGTTGGGCATAATGAAAAACACTCTGATCTTTAGTATGTTTTGCCATAATAATAAAATAGTTCAAATTCTTTAGATTGTTCACATGCACAGAAATATTTGCAACTACACAAACATGCTATAACTATATTAGTACACAATGTATTTGCTGCAAGACTGTGTTACTCACACTATGCAGTTCTTTTAAAAATTATATTTGGATAATTTGTTTAGAAAGGCCTGACCAGGGACTGGGGTTGCAAATTAGCCCATTGGCTAGAAACCTTTTATGCAACACATCTACACATGTTGTTATGGCCTTGACTGTATTAGTTATGTATGTAACAGCGTTGTCCCTGACGAATACATTGATAATTATAAAAAAAAGAAGTTGCTCATATTTCATTTGAAAGTTCTTGTCTTCTTTGGCCATGAACTCCGCTACCAGCTCTACCCTTCCCTCTCACTCTCCCCCCCCCGCCTCTCATTCTCACCCTCCCTCTTTTTGTTCCTTTCTCTGCAACATCTTCCATTGTTGTTGTAAAAAAAGGTGCTCACCTGTGGTCTTTTCATAGTGCTTACTTCCTGATTGAAGTGGTAACAATTACCCATTGAGCTGTTTGCCCAGGTGGCTCATTTATTGGCCAATAAGCTCCCATAGTGTCATTTTGAATGGCAGTGTTTTGAAATGGCAAATGTGACTTTATATCAGATTGTTGTGTCTTGTGCAGAGAACCGTGGTCAATACATTTTAAAAGTGTCATTTTGAGTTGCAAAATGTTTGTAAAGCAGAGACTGTGTTTAGACTTTTGGAGACTTGAGAAGAGGTTTTGGTCTCTGTGTGTCACTGTAAATATTTGTGCTATGCATTTCATTTTAGTGTGTTACCAAATGGAAAAAAAACTGTAATGCCGGCATCCAGGACATCTC
Organism: Etheostoma cragini; assembly: GCF_013103735.1. NCBI lineage: Eukaryota > Metazoa > Chordata > Actinopteri > Perciformes > Percidae > Etheostoma > Etheostoma cragini. Next base: position 6,796,950 of record NC_048424.1, on the reverse strand, counting down.
TGTCTGGAATATGAAATGTAATGTGTAGTTCTGGCCCATGTTCAAAATCTGATAGGAAAGCGTCTAACACGTCAACATCGTACAGGAGGATCAAAGTCTGGCCGAGCTAATGTATGCTGGGGTTAGAGCCAGCTTCATTCAGGATTTGTACTCAGGCCATGAAGGATGATGAGAACAGGGAGTTCCTTTGAAGCTGCTTTGGTTGACTCACAAGAACACACACAAGCATGCATTGATGCCCATTGCACACAAATACTAGTCAGAAAATATGTTGGATTCTAACTCGTACAAATACATCTTCATCAACTGTGAAACAATAGTTTAAAAAAGTCTTCCGTATCAACGTGGGAGGAAAAATGTAAAGGTCACATTCATTTCCTGCATAGACATTGTTAGGTGGCAGGTAGTTCATAGCCTAGTTCCAGACCTCTGAATTGCCCCCCCCCCCATTTATGATTTGTTTAATGATTCCAATTGGTCTGGTCTTGTCCCCACTGACTGTTTTAACGTCTGGTTAAGGAAACTCAATTAGAATGTAGTCAGTAGTATCCTGAATGCGGACATCCTTTTCTACATAGAAAGCTACTGTATCTAACTAGCGACATCCATGAAAAATAGCATCAGTAAAATGGCTTACAATAGATGAGACTTTTTTAAAGGATGACTTAAATAAACATGTTACTTTTACTGGTGTTAAAAACACTAAGCTAATTGCTCCCAGCAATGGCTTACCGCAGCTTCTGTGTTGATTGGAAATCTTTAAAGTGCTAATTTACAGTAGGGATAATTCGGGGACAAGTGTCTCCTCCCACTTTGCGACTCTATATTTACATATCCAATGCAAACCTCCAGGTATCTGTCTCAATCCACCACTGTGTTATAAATCCCTCCGATGTGAAATTACTTACGAGGCTCTACGCATTTCATTGTAATATTCTTCCTGATTCATGAGCCATAAAACATCATCAAGAGGCCAATCCAGCAGCCACCTGGGAGCCTGGTTGGTTGTGACAGGATGAGATTGAGGAAAAGGCACCATTTGGGGATAGAAATGAGGGTGTGGTATACTTCAGACGATTAGGTGAGGAAGACAACGAAGAGGACACGTGTGCATGTGTTTGTGTAAATGTGGGGGGGTAGAGATGAGCGATAGATTGGGCGTCATGCTCTGTCACTTGCTCAGGCTCCACATCAATGTCATCATAATCCAGCGCCTGAGCACTTGTCACACACAATGGATGGAAGGCAGCAGAGTGGAAATACCTGTGCGCATACCTGAGAAGTGAACATTGCAGTCCTTCCAGCTCCTGAAGTGTGGGAGTCAACAGCTCACTCTTGCTGATGCAGCTGGATCCTATTCCCTGGCAGTGAGTTCACCTCCAGACCTGTATGGTGAGGAAGTATTCAGATGTTTAACGTGAGCTAGAGTAGAAATACTGCATTACAAGTAAAACCTTTGCATTTAGTTTTTCGTAACAGTATTTGCAGCAAAGTGTACTAAAGTGAATAATGGCTGCAGTCAGAGTGTTAAATAATTGATGCCTTAACATGTAAACAGCAGCTTAATTTTGCATCTCGTCCAGGTGGAGGTAAGCTTTAAAGGCCCTAAAACCTCATTGTCTTAATCAGCTTTATATAATAAGCAATGGGGTCCTGCAAGCACACACAATAATCAGCTAAAGTTAAACCTATACTGGTATTTCCCATGAAAGATTATTGTATTTTTGTCTATGCTTTTCTGCATGGTTTATAGTGGGCAGGGCTTTATTAGAAAAAGGAAAAAGATGGTGTCATGTACTCTGGCTATCACCAGATCAAGCCAAGTATATTTTCTGTCACAAGGACACAGAAACACTGGCAAAGCTAAACAAAGGCTTCCTATTAAAATTAATAAATTATTCCACTCTGTGAAACTTGATTTTCATATGTTCGTACAAAGAAATGTTTGGAAACACATCTTCTTCTGAGGGGAAACGCCGGTTATATTCAACTACACTTGACTGCATGCAAACACAAGCACAGATAATGTCGGTTTGTTTTGGCCCTTTATCACAGACGCAGTCTCAAAGGGCTTCATAAAACCCATGATCAATGAATCAATATTGACCCTCCATAAAATAATGAATAAATCAAATGTTAGAAGAAGAGAAATGTACACAAATGGTACACATATAAAAACCTTAGTGATTATATGTGTCAAGACACCATCATCAATTTTTCTTTGCAACAATAACATACATTTGTTTCTTGCTCCAGGAAGTCTGCACACACACTTTCCTCTAAGCTAAATACCCCCGTGGCAGAGAGCCAGTACAGTTAAATGGATATAATCTTATACTGAATTGACAAACATGCTGAGTTCACATAAATCTAAATCCTTAAACTGCTGGGAAGCAGGCAGTGGCTGAAGCAAAATGATGCAGAGTTAAGAATGTAGAGGAAGAACTAAATCTATTTGTATGGATCGCCTAGCTGCTTTAGTGAGGTCATAGTTGTATATGACTGGAAGGCGCATGTGACTTTAAAGCAACATCTATACCAAGAGACTTCATGGATGATTGCACTGAAATACATGTGTTCCAGGCAATAATGAGATGGTAGTAATAGTTATAACCTAACCTTTAACCTTTACATTATAAATGTGTTTATTACCAAGCCTTGCACTCAATGGCTCTTTGGCTTTCTGTACACCCATGGTTCCTCTTAGTGACACTAACTGCTTGTGATTCCTTGTCCCAGGTTGCTTATGTGGGAGAGTTCACCAAAGCGTGATGTTTCCTTATCAGAAAATTATATGTCAATAGATTTTAGAGATCTAAAATTTCCCAATCGAAAAGATTGGAGAAGAGGAGCCCGAGTAGCTTACCTGGTAGAGTGTGCGCCCCATGTACAGAGGCTCGGTCCTGGCCGCAGCCGCTAACCTATAAAGTACATATATTCCAAATGGTTGGGTCCATGGGCCCTGCTCCAGTTTGCTCTTAAGGAAAAACTTAAAAGACCTAATTACACTTGAATACTACCTATTTTTCTTAGGATACTTTAATAAAAGTGTCCCAACACAGTAAATTGATCAAGAATCTGCTCCACCCTATTCGCACCCACTGGTGTTCAGGCTCTGTTACAACAGACTTTCATTTATCATCATCGATATAAACCCGAGGGACCTCCGCCCCCACAAGTAAAGCTGTATCCTGCATATTTTTTTCTAACCGCCCTCCACTGGTTTATTATGCTCTCCGTCTACCTCACACTCTGACAATACTGCCATCTCTGCAGTCCACTGTAACAAAAACAGCCTAGCAGCCTAGCAGCTAGCAACTATAACTTACTTCACCTTTTGCTGAGACACCAGCTTCCAAAGAGCTTAATTGCTCTGAGACAAGTGAACTTTTCATCAGGCTCCTCCACCGTGTCTGACAGATCCCACTCATCAACTGTCTTCAGTGATCATTACAGGGAGACAGGGGAGCCACTGGAGGCTCGAAGAAAGCTTGTGTCATGGTGGCCAGTGATCTTGGCTTTTAACATTGTTCTGCCAACATCCATACAGAACAACTGTACACACTGTCAAGAAGGAGGTAAGCTGCATCCATTATTTATATTAATTACACCTTCATAATTAAAGTATAAAAAGGGCAAATACATAAGGCACACATGTTAATTTACCATTGTCAGCTTTGAACACTGGGTGTGTAGACTGGGTAAACCCCGCCCACTTTGACTCAGACTCCCCAGACCAACCCGCAATCTCAAATCTATTTGATTGATCTGGTGATAGACAGACCTTTGGGTGTGATGACCATAAACAAATGTAGCCGTGACATCAGTGCTAGTGTTTTTCAAAATGTAGCAACCTTTCAACTTTCTTCACAACTGGGTATAACATAAGTTGAGTCCCAACGTGAGTTACATCTGTCAGTAAGAAAACATGAGAAATGAAAAAGTGAAAATAAGATGGTGCAACAAAGTATAAAATGCAATTGATCCAAATAACCAAACCAATAACATATTACAATAAGGAACACAAAATACTAAGGCAAGTATTCAGGAACTGATTTACCAATAGTTTCTTTAAGACCAACCAGAGACAGAATAATAAAAAAAAAAAAATGTACTCCTCTTGTAAAGTGTTACTGTACTAATCCAAACAATGACACCTCTAAAAGGTAGAAATCCTTTAAAGAGAAAAAGCAGTAATACCTGTCTAGAGTGTTGTCACACCCATACAACCTTTGAGTTACAAAAAGGGTGTTGATCCTATCTCTTTTCCAATTTCATAGTGTTGTTTTCTCTGTGTTGTAATTGATTTTCCCAATAGTAACTGACCTCCATCTCTGCCACTACCACATCTTGTTGTTGTGTGCCATACAGCAATCCACCGAAGTTAAGTTGGTGGGACACAAAGTCAAATGTAGTGTGACATCCAATATTCCAGTAATAACGTTCACTTCTTCTTGCTCTGCTTGGGCTGAAGTTGGGTAGAGCTATGCTGAGACTTATGTAAAGTTATCAGTAGATGTAGCATTAAAGCTGCAGTCAGACCGAATTATGCCTGGAGACAGTTACTCGCTTGATGAAAAAAGCGGGAGGAGACAGAAAATGGCGTGGTCAGGGTTTAAACACAAATAGTGGGGGCTAGCGTAGCAGGCTGACAACTACAATCAAAGTTTTAAATCACAGTGTTTATCAAACACGTTACTGTCATTAAACTCTGTCACTGGCTTTGCACTCTGCATCCGAGCAGCATCCCTCCTTTGTCTGTCCTTGTCTTATGTGTATTTGGTTATTTTATGAGTTGTCATGAAATTATAGTTTTATGTTTAGTTTTAGTTTTTTGACTTTTATTTTTTTATTGTTTATGATGTTGTATGTGTATTTATTATTGCACTGCCACACTGTAAGGACCTCAGGAGTAGTAAGGACCTCAGGAAGAATAGCTCCTGCAATGCATTGCATTATAACAATATTTCTGAATGAGAGGCCATGTTTCTTGGCTTTTTCCCATAGAAATGAATGGGAAGCTAAATCCATTCGATTTCCCCAGGAAAATTATAAAAGGTGTAAATTGACCCAGCTAAGGTGCAACAAAGCTAACAGAAAGTCAGAAAAGGGCAAATCAAGCACCGTCTTTCTTGACACACCTGCACAATCAGGAAAATAAGGTCTAACAAGAAACATTAGATGAAAGCACCTGTGTTGGTGTACTATTGTAGAGGATGACATGACTTTGTGTCACCCTTCTTTCCTCAGCTCGTTGAGAAGTTTAGGGAACTGATCATAAAAAGACCAGTTTTCAGATTTGTCAGAAAGTTGCTCTCCGGCTTGTGCTTGGCTTATCTTTCTATGAGATATGGTCAGACAGAGTCAAATGCTTTCACTACACAAAAGACAAATGACAGATACCAGAGAAGAAAGAATTTAAGAGCCTCAGCAGGGAAGCTGATGATTTATGTAGATTTAAAAAACATAAGAACAGGAAAGACAGAGAGATAAAACCAGCAATGAAGAAAGTTTCATTTGCCACTGCAGAATATTTTTTGATAATAGATATTCTGGAAAATAACTTTTCATTAAGTCTTTCATAACCACAAGCTTTTTCCTTGCCTGGGAAGCTATTACAGTAGCAGGCAGCTGGTTATACCATAACCTTAAAGATGATGTATGATTCATACAATAGTGTAATGTGTTATCACACCTGTTCACATATGGGTGCTGTAATTTCTCTCAGAAACATGATTAGAATCAATTTTCCATCTGTAGTATTGACTTTTATAAGTTGGATTTAATGCACAGTACATGTCCCATATCACGGGATGCAGACACTGAAACACACATGTGAGGGCGCTTCCCGAGTCTTATAACTGTAAACCAGCCTAGCCAACAGTACTTTGAACAACTGAGTAATGGTCTTTCCCGTATTTTGCAAAACTGTTCTAACTGCGATTTAAAGGTCACTCTTCTTTCTCACGCACACACACACACACACACACTAAATGCTTTATTTGAAAACAACAACTTTCATAGAACTACAATAACCATAACCATAACCATAACCCCTACACCCTAAACACTAACCCTAATCTAATTAAAAAATAAGTGTTAACCCTAAAATTCAATAAATCATCATGCTTAAACAACAAGTAATGTGGTAGTGCCTTCTAAAGTCATATGATCACCAGTTTTTATATATATATATTCATACACACACACACACACACACACACACACACACATCTTCACCATATCAATTTAAAAAGATGATTATATGTCAAGCTATGGTGTGGTGCCCACAGTGGCCAAATCAAGTAAAATAAATAAAGTTACGCAGATTCAAAGTTGTGGAAAGATTGTGGCTATGGAACCACACTGTAATTTTGTAGGGGACAGGATGAGGGGTTAGTCTCTGGTGTCAAAGTGGGGCACTGCACATCTCAAAATCCACCTTGACCTCAACTCTAAGAGGTTTTGTGGCACATGGTTCTTCTACCTTTGCATCTGAAAGAAGACAGTATTTGAACAAAAACAAATTGGACAGCCTCTATAATGTAGTTAACCGTAAGGCTTTTCGTCCCCACATTGGAGTTGAGTACCCTTATCGTGGGAATAGATACTTGTCCCCACAACATGACTGATACAGGTGCACCCTCACGCACGCACACGCGCCCCCAGGCCAGGATCCAGCAGACGGCTAGCGTCTCTACGTCTCTGTTAAATCAGCACTTTAGTGTTCGATCAAATAATTGAATTTTAATTTGTCAGCAGAATACACGTGTACCCACACTCAGCAGAAGAGCGGTGAGTGGGGGTGAGGGGATGGAGGAGGCGTCATTAGGGTTTCCATGTGAAGGAGGATTTAGACAAATTATTTTACCTATTGTGTGATTTGCCGAACAGGGAGATATTATCACTAGAAGAGTTTTCTTCATTCAAGAACACACCTCCCGAGCAGAGTCTCAGAAATGTTAAAACATCAGATTTAAGGACACTTTAAAAGCAGACTGTCAGAGACTTTCAGGGCATCACAATGACACTGGTCTAGTTTTAGTGGGTGCAGGCAGCAGTTAAAACCCTCAACACAATAAATCATTTTGTTGCTTTCCCCTCAGGGACAAAAATCCAATATTGAAAATCTGAAAATTTAAATGACTCAGTGACCCCTTAAGGCTGAAGGGGAGAATAAAATCTAATGTGAAATAGACACTGCGAGGAGGACAAAGCAAGCACATGACAAGTGGGAAACCAGCAACTAATTACTGTGCATAACCACACTAAAGGTAATTGCTGAATTAGAGCATTCACATAACATACCTAATAACCCGGGTTTACATGTTTTGTGTGATAATCAGGTTTGTCTGAAAGCCTGGGGAACATATCCACACATCAAAATAAAGAAGAAAGAAGAAGGAATTCACTGCTGTTTATTGGCCATCATGTTGTTTCATTTTCTTTTATTTCCCACTACCGCTAGTCATGCAATAAAAAAGAAAGTGTGAATCTTATTTTCTGTGTGACCTCTCTGTTGAATATGCCAAATTAAAATCTTGAAAAATAATCTAATATGTCACACTAAGGTAATTTGAAAGATCGATGGCTTTCAAAGTAACTTATGTTACTTGTATGTTGGCTGGTTATATTTATTGGCCAATTTCTTAAAAGAAAGTGGTCATTAATCCCTCGTTCTTTCTGGTGACCCTCTTGAAACCAGCCCATAGCAGCCATTAAAAGAAGCAGCTTAAGGCATTAGTTCAGAAATTAAAACCCTTTAATCAAATTGAACTAAGACCCAGTGTATCAAAGAGTGGGATATAGAGATATTAGAAATATAGGTATAATATATGATAGAAACAAGCTTAATGCTATTCTACAACTCCTACTAATTTGACTTAGATCTTGTCAAAACGAAAAGTCATAGTGACGATATTCTAAGAGATCCTGTCAGGTTTGTGGATTCATCTGAAACTAAACCATTCATTTTACCATCCCATTAACACAAGCGACAATATTTCTATATTCTATATCTTAGCTTCTCCTTAGTTATTGAAATTCTTTCCGGACTAGCAATCATCTATCCTGCGACTTATCTTCAGGCAGCAGAAACATGCAGTAAAATATAACAAATCTGCAAAACCAAGATACGGACATTATCTCAGTTCCATTAAAATGGTTTATTAAATGTTTACCAATTGAGTCACATGCAAATAGCTCAATTTGTCCATGGCTCAAAAGTAACTTTCTTCTTTTTACCCCTGATAATATTGCCCATAAATATACCAGATATGATATATTGCTCATAAATATACAGTACAGGCCAAAAGTTTGGAGACACCTTCTAATTCAATGCGTTTCCTTTATTTTAATGACTATTTACATTGTAGATTACCACAGAAGGCATAAAGACTATGAATGACCAAATATGGAATTATGAACTTAACAACCTTTGCTCTGAGTACTGCTTTGCCCACTCTTGGCATTCTCTTGATGAGCTTCAAGAGCTGGTCACCTGAAATGGTTTCCCAACAGTCTTGAAGGAGTTCCTAGAGATGCTCAGCACTTGTTGGCTCTTTTGCCCTCACTCTGCGGTCCAGCTCTCCCCAAACCATCTCGATTGGGTTCAGTTCCAGTGACTGTGGAGGCGCAGCACTCCATCACTCTCCTTCTTGGTCAAATATCCCTTACGAAGCCTGGAGGTGTGCTTGGGGTGTTGAAAAATAATTGATGGTCCAACTACAAGCAAACCGGATGGGATGTTGCATGTCACTGCAGGATGCTGTGGTAGCCAGGCTGGTTTAGTATGCCTTGAATTTGGAATAAACAAACAAAACAAAAACCAAAAACCTGGAACAAAAACCTCCTCCTCCATGCTTCACGGTGGGAACCAGGGGTAGAATCCATCTGGTCACCTTTTCTGCGTCGCACAAAGACACGGCGGTTGGAACCAAATATCTCAAATTTGGACTCATCAGACCAAAGCACAGATTTCCACTGGTCTAATGTCCCTTCCTTCTGTTTCTTGGCCAAACAAATGTCTTCTGCTTTTAGCCTCTCATTAGCAGTGGTTTCCTAGCTGCTATTTGACCATGAAGGCTTGATTTGCACAGTCTCCTCTTAACAGTTGTTCTAGAGATGTGTCTGCTGCTAGAACTCTGTGTGGTATTCATCTGGTCTCTAATCTGAGCTGCTGTTAACTTGCAATTTCTGAGGCTGGTGACTCGGATGAACTTATCCTCAGCAGCAGAGGTGACTCTTGGTCTTTCTTTCCTGGGGCGGTCCTCATGTAAGCCAGTTTTGTTGTGGCGCTGGATGGTTTTTGTGTCTGCACTTGGGGACACAAGTGCAGTCAAAAATGTCCAAAATTAATGAATGTTCCCTTAAATTAGGAACATGGCCTTTTCTAGTTTCCTAGTATTTCCAGGTTCATCCTTAAGATGAAATATTTTGTTTTGCCCCACTAGTGGTAAAGATTCAGATCTTTCAACAATTCTGTTTCCATGGCGTGTAATGAGCATTGCAACCTCCTGGGATCACTAACAAGGCTTGAGACTATTGGTTTTGTTGTTTTTATTCCACTACTTTTGCTTTGATTGCTACTATTTTATGGCCTGCCTACTTTTGTTTACCTGCATCAGTGTGATGTGTGTGCAGTGTGTTTCAAATAATCGGTAGAGTGGGGCGATGGGTAAAGGTCTTGATGTGATAACTTTTAGCACAATTAGGGATCTGGTATTTGAATCTCTTGGTGACTTTTCTCGTCATTTCTCCTACATATCTTTCAGTGTCTATTTCTAGTCTATTTCAGATGTGCAGATAAAACAAACCAAACATTCTCTACATACTTGAATTCCAGCTGGGTTTGGTAGTGTAGAATAGCTGCTGCAGAGTTCAAACACAACATTGTGTGATTAACATTGTATGTGGATGATCATTTCTTCATGTGAATGGAAAAAAACACATTGAAATATGGTGATAAGGATTGAAGGGGGCACATTATGTGGAACTAAATTGTTGCCTTACAACAACATTGCATGAATATTAAAGGTGCTCCAAGCAATGTTACACGTGTTTTAGGCTACAATGTTTGTTGTCACATACAAAAAACATCTCCTCACTATCTGCAAGCTGCCTGTCCCCAGAACACACTGTAAAAAAAGGGGTCTCTGTAGACAGCCCAGTGTCTACAAATGGCAACAAAAACAAACTGTGCCCACCCACACCACAAAGCATACACAAACAGTGTTCCAGCCAATAACCAACAAGAATGATTAAGGCGTGGGGGGTTAGTGCGCGGAAACACAGAAGGGAAGGGATGGGATGAGGAAGAGAGAGGGGCGAGCTAGTCTTGTTTTGTTTGAAAATACTTCAATACGTCATCCAACATCGCTTAGAGCACCTTTAACTATGTAACCAAATTACGTTTTACTCAAAAGGTTGGATTTATTAGAAAATAGTACTCCTCTAAAATATACTGTCTTCCCTAGAACACTCTTTCATATCTCTCATCTGACTCAAAATCAAACTTTTGGAAATTGGAACACAACTTACTATAACATTCATATCTAAACACATTACAAGTGACAGAATAACTTTAATTTCTCCAAAGATTTGAAAATGGTATCATGACCATTAGAGTGACTGACACCATTTTTGCAAGTTCAAGTTAAAGAAAAGGTGACATCATCTAAGCATGTTTTGATGTAACTGACTACAGATGGTGTTTATTAAGTTTCAAAAGTCTGCTCAGTATGTCAAAAAAATTTGAATGTTTAAATTTTTCAAACATTAACCTCATAAACCCTAGAAGAAATATGGTTTTGTTACCTACTTATGTCAGAGAGAGGCAGGGGGAAACCCATTCACTTCAGATTATGAGGATAACCACCACTGGATGTCCAACTCTGCGGGTCAGATCTACAATGAAAGATGATCCATAAGATTGTCAGGGAAATTCCACAGTGTGTGAGTAAAGGGTTGAAATACCCTTAGCGAGTATACCTGACTGTGGTGCTGGCCGTGTCACTGTGCAGCTGTACTGTGCAGGCTTTTTGTGACCTGAGAATATTGGCAGGGCGACAAAAAGGCGCAATGAGATGCCCATAAGGTCAGAAAACCTGGTTAGAAATGAAATGAGAAGCTTGTTGTTGGCCGAGACATTCCAACCAACACCTGGCCCATAAGTGTCAATGACCTGTAGCTACCTCAGGGCCTCGTTGTGTCTTGAGTGCACTGGGTACCTATATAACATGGGTTATCTTTTTTTCTCTCCAAAGAAGTCTTAAAAAGGCCCCAGCTACTGTAATGTTCATGCAAAGTCTAAAAAGATTATTACTACATGAATCTACTTTGCACCATGCACCATGAATTTTTAATCATTTTAAAATGTGATTTAGTGTTGCCAAATACCACATGAAGCTTTAATTTAGTTTTACTGTATTTTTACTTTGTCTTGTCAAATATCATGTAGATAATCACATATCATCTCTGTGCCGTGTACTTTTTTAATAAATGCAATAAAACTTTGATAATAGAATACAGCCTTTTCAAATAAGAGCACCCTTTTCCACTATCTGCTGATTTTGTTGCATTCATTCTACATTTGCTCTAAATAATAAAGTGTACACAATTGTACAGTTCTTTTCACAGATATTCTAAGTAATCAACAAGTTTATACAAATCACTCTTTTTGACATTTAATGATTAACTGAACTGGAATTTTGAGTCATACTGTGTTGCCTCTGGCTGCAGTAATGAATTGTATAGGCAGCTGGGGTTACGACGCGTTTCCACAAGGAAACCAGTCCTCAACTCATGGCTAGCTGCCTCCTAACTGGCTAGCTCTCCGACAGCCCCTGGATTTCGAGCATGTAGCAAGCATTCTTTTAGCGACAGACTATTTAGAGAGCTGTACTTTTGATACAACATTGCCACTGGTGAGGGTGAAGTTCAACTGACTGAAACCTGATGCCTTGAGGCTCCAGTACAGGGCAGACCACTGGCAAGTAACACCGCCGATGCTACCTGCAGACAGGATGCTGAAATGCTGACGGCCTGCAGAGGACAGGGAGGTAGCTATGTTTACCTGTTCTACATCATTCTGTCAAGTCTACTAGGACAAGGGCTGGATGTAATGTTGTTGTCACATACACAAAACACAGACGTATTGACTTATAAGAATAAAGCCCAACATATAGGCTTCATAGCATTCAACAAAACTGAGACGGACACACTGGGCATTACTTGAAATTAACACGTTTCAATTACTAACACAAGATACCAAACGAACCTAGTGAAAGGGCTAGCAACTAAATACGTTGGAAGCAGTCTTATGACAAACTCCACAAGCTAGCACTCCGACCATAGACTGTATAAACAAAAACAATAATAAAGTGTTTACTAGCCGCTAACTAAACCCCAGAATCCAACGTCCCTCTCTATTCACCCTGAAGCTAGCTGATGTTTAACATCTCAGAAAAAGCTGCTAGTTTTATAGTAAAAAAATAAATCTGCCAACTCTGCACTTGCCTAAAGTAAAGTTAACGGCAAAACTCGTGAATCCTCCATGCATCAATAGTCAAACTGGAGTAACTCTCCTACGTGCAGCTAACAAGTGATCCCATTGGATTCATTTGTCCAACTACATTTTCCAGTTATCTGCCTTTATTTTCTGAAACAAACAGGACCTCAACCATGTTTTTCTATTTTCTCTAAATGCATACGATTTATAAGCAGGCTATTTCCTAAAATGTATAATATGCTTGGATACAATAAATGAGAGTGCATGAAAATAGCCAGCCAGTCAACCCTCACGATGGACGATGATATGATATTGTCCATCGGTACAACATTGCAGTTTACTTACTGTCAAACCTACTCATCTTCTGAAAATGAAAACAATTTGTTTGTTAGAGGAACAACTAACCTTAAATTAGAGGCAATAAGTGCACCGCCATACAAAGATGGGACCCCAGGAGCAAAGTGTGCCAATAAGGCTTTAATTTTTTACTTTTTATTTGCTTATGTTAATAAAATAGGTGTTAATGTACTTATTGCCTCTAATTTAAGGTTAGTTGTTTCTCTAATGAACAAAATGTTTTCAAAATAACGTACTGAAGCAATTCAAAATATGCTAGTGTACTTTCTTTTATAAATTTGAATTCCGGAAAAGGTGGCTGGTAAAAAATATAAGTGGCTGGTAAAATTGGGCATAAAAGTTTATTTCCCACCCTGACAGTTGATACAGTTGATGTAGGGCTTTTGCTTCTCATAAATTATGCTAATGTATAATGTATTATTCAATCCCAAAGCCATACAAGTTAGGCCAAATGAATCACAATGAATTCCATGATGAAATAAGTAATACATGTTAATTAACCAGTTATGAGACGCGCACTAATAGAGACCTGCATTCTACCGTGTCCTCAGTCTCCCACTCTCGCTACTTTGTCTGCAGGTCTCCCGGGATCCCAGTGAACTCATCTATCTGTAAGTAGCGAGAACAAGGTTTTTGATTTTATTTTTGGCGTGTTTAAATTATTCAGAGTGCATCCCCCTACATTTATCGCCGAAGGAGCCTGGTTGTTGAGACGGTGTCGAACTCTCTCTCTCTCTCCATTTAACTTTTACTCCATCCGTCTTTCTCACTCGCTCTCTCTCCCAACCCCCACTCCTTCCACACACACACACACACACACACACACACACACTCACACACACACACCACACACACACACACACACAAGCGCACAGACGGTAGATAAGATCTGTCTTTACCTCATCTCAGAGGGGCCTTGGCAAGCACTCTCAAGAATATTGATCAGGACACCCTTGTGTGGCAGACCTTTCTGTGCAGCTGCGGCACACAGCAGGAACTCTTTTGGAACAGCTAGACTGGGATTTTAGCTCCATGTTATGAGCTCCAAGCACGCATGGTGGCCCACAGAGCAAAGCAGGAAAAGCTTGTACATGCAGGTACCAACATACTGTGGGGCTCTCAGGGGCTTTGATTAGTCGTGGAGACTCTGAATAGAGTCCCTGCATTATTAATCTAGAAGGAGACTGAGGCTTACTTTCTGTCTTGTCCTGCCCCCACAGGCTAGACAAACCATTCTTGGCTTCCTCAGACCAGTTGGAAAAAACCTGTCAGAGAACAAATAAGGCTTTACCTCACTGCACAGGTGACTAACTGCTTCAAAGGTGCTTTTGCACCACAAATTGAGACTGAATTGCCCAAGTAAAGTTGCCCAGCATCCTAGTGGGCATCTACTGTATATAGGAGTTGTGAAGTGTGTGAAGTAGAGCAGAGCTAAAAAAGAACAAGTCTGCAAAAGAACATCCATGCCCACTCAGCAAAAAACACTCCCTGGATATATAAAGGCTCAACTAAGTTCATCCTGTGACAATCTGAAGACACAGCTCTGCACGTTACTGCTTTGCATCTCAATATTCTAGTTGAATTTCCACACACAGTATTTACCCATCACAAACAAGCTGATCTGCAAATACAGTACACATTGTCCTGTTTTTGAGAGCCTTGTTAGAACATTTCACATATTCGTTGTTATTTTAACCCTTTCATCTTCACCTGCAGGTGGATCAGTCTTACAAACTCATGGTTTGCAGCCAAGCTGGAACCAAACTCACAGAAACAGAGGACATCCCAATGTTTCCAAAAATACCAAATGTGTCAGGTTAAATTTTATGAGAAGCCTGTATAAAATTATCATAGATGGTAAAATTGCTCACTTCCCATACTCAAGTAAAAAAAAACAAAAAAACACTCTGGTAAAAGTAGAAGTACTGATTTAACTTCTTTACTCAAGTAAAAGTAACAACGAAAAAGAATTAGCATAATCAAAACCATTGGTCAAAGACGTCTTCAGACCTTTTACTTAAGTAAAGCTAGCAATACCACAGTAGAAATACACTGTTACAAGTAAAAGTCCTGCATTCAAAATCCTACTTAAGTAATAGTACAAAATGATTAGCATCAAAATAAACTTGTAAATAAAATAAAAAAATAAAAAAATAAAAGTACTCATAATGCAGATTGACAAAGTACAATTCCAATATTTGAGTAATACTTTCCACCACTGACGGACATCCACAAAATGCTATACAAGGCTACCTGTTCTGCTCCATTTGTGCGGAGGTATCATTCAAAAAAATGTCTCCCAAGAGTAAAAATAAGAACTTTACACAGTGGAGCTTGAATTGGTTTTATCTGAGACTCTACAAATTTAGCACTGCCAGCTGTGATATTTGGGACAAAAAACACTACAAAAGATGTCAACACTGTGTCACTGCAAAGCTGTTTTGTGACAGAAATAAAGAAGGAATGGTTTGACATTAAGTCAGATGCCAAGAATGTCTTGCTAAAGCAAAGTGGTCCATAATTTAGATAGGATGGTAGTCAAGGGGATGTGACAGTCCTCAGTTCCTCTTGACAGTAACTTGCAAGAGGACCCTGAGGCAGCTATTGGAGTGTGAGAAATCTCCTAGCTAGTATGAAATATGAAATTGTTGTAGCTGTCATGCCAAAATACTCATGCCAATACAAGCTGAAAGCAAAAACCCTGCTGTCACAGTCCAAACAAACTGGCAAGCCAAATCACACTAAACAGAATGTTTAAATAATAATAAATACATTTATTTGATTTTGGTAATATAATGAAGTCTAAATTCATTTAATATTCTAAATACAAGAACATTGGTAAATGTCACAAGTCCTTTTAAATCACTCGTAAGTGCATCTTACTGTAAGAACCAATATGTTCATATGAGTAGCTACTGCATGGAACTTATTGTTTCTGGAAAGAAACGTCAGGATTGAATTACGCTGCAGCGAGCAACCACAATCCAAACTGCATTCTCCACCTTTGTGTCAGGGTGAATGCAGACCACGCGGTAAAACCAGGACAAAGAAAACCAAAACTATCCCTATGGCAAGATGCCACTGGAGGTGAGTTTAATAAAAATATTTTTTTTATAATTTGGGTGAACCGACCCTTTGAAGAGCTTTGAGTAAAAAACTGTTTGCGGCATGCAGTTTGTTACACTCCAACTCATTACTGAACCTCCGCTGTGTGCCCCGTTGGCTGGTTGACATTAGAATTATGTCATATTGCATGGAAACTGACAGCGCTACACTCTGCCTCTCAGTGAGTAACCTGTGATTAGCCAGGGTGCTTGTTTGCTATGGGGTATTGCATATGTTATGGATGTTAAGTAAATTGGCAAACATCTGGGATGATATGAATAACCTGAATTTTCCACAAAAGTTGGTAAATGAAATAACCCCCACTGTGCGGCTGATGAACAGCGTGCTCAGGCATCCTAATAAATGCTTGCTCATAATTTCGACTCACTCTCATGCTGAGAGGGGGCGACAGGGGCGGCTGGCGAGGTCTCACAGCTTTGAGTTGGGGCCTGACAATAAATACACCATGAGCGCCATGTGTGAGTGTCGGCTTACTTTACTGTCTATGCTCTCAATTCAGAATGCAATCTGAATGCACAGTTGGCAAAGTGTTATTGCTTTATTTTGATTTAATGAATGTTGATTTAATTTATTATTTCATGTATATTGTATTCTAGTATTTCATCTATCTATCTAATATTGAATTAATTGATATCATATTTCTTTCATCATTTAGATTTATGAGGAAATGTGAAAAATGTGATTTGAAACCCACTGTAATGTGTGTCAAGAGTGGAATTGCACTATGGTGAGAATAAAAAGTTATACTGCTGTATGTCCTTTCAACAGCGTCCACAAAGCAAGCAAAAAGGCCCATCGATCTTGAAAATACTGTCACCAAGGCCACAGTAAAATACGATCCAATGTACTATCTGCAGGGCTAACAATAGACAACTCGGAGGGATCAGGCGGGTGGGAGGAAAGACAGCGATAATTTGACATTTTTCCAGGTCATCAAAAAAGAAAAAAGAAAATTGTCCGAGAGCTCATCCATGTGTGACGCATTCTGCCCAGCAGACGTGTCCGTCCTTACGCATGTATATACAAATACACTCACAGTCTGCAGCCAGCAGCGTTCACTGCACCCGAGACGGCAGTGGCTAGGATCACAGGGAAGCAGGTAAGTGTTGGGTCAAGGGCTAAATCATCATAGGGAGACTGGAGCTTGAGGCAGTAATCTAACAGCGTGTCTATTCAAAGCTTCAGACTCCATGACTTCACACAACTGCATGGGGGGGGGGGGGGGGGGGGGGGGGGGGGGGGTGAAAAAACTCCAATTGGAATAATACAACCTTCACCAAGTCAAGCTTCAAAAGCCAGAACTACATGCTTGTGTCTTAGAGGAGAATATTCCTTACAAAGCAATGGAGAGCAATGGAGAAGCTGAACACAAAAAGACAATAAAACTCGCTTAGATATGAAGTTTTTAGTTATTTAAAGTCACAGATTTACACTTTATAAATAGCTAAAAGCACTCTGCTTTAATCCCCCCCCCCCCAAAAAAAAGAGAAACAAAACTAAATCATGGAGAAAATATTCTCTGACTAACATGGTTGGGAACATTAGGGCTTATTCATTATAAGGCTTAAAGGTAATACTTTTCATCCATGTTCTTTTAAAGACCTGCTTCCTCTAATATTAAATGGATAATTGTGGGGGGATGTCAGATGTGCCTGAATTAACATATGATCAAACTGGCATAATCAAAATGACAGTGAAATCTTTGTTTTGAAACTCATGCCAGTTAAGTTTTTGGGGGGTCTATTAAAAAAGCCTGGCAGTGAATTTATCATAGCAGGAGATACTAATGAATAAGTCTCAGGCTGTTTGGATGCCAACTGGCAAAAGTGGCTACTTTTCCATTGAAATGTCACAAGCACAGTCCATCATATCCCAAGTGTTAATGGAAGACATTTTTTAGAGCACTTCAATTAGCATACTCCATGCTGTGCAATTACAATTTTGCTTTTCTGCATTACTCGTTTGAGACAGAGAGAAATGAACAGTAGATGTTAAAAGAGGCAGATAAAATAAGCAAAGGCAGAGTTGGACAAGCTAGTCTGGCTGCTGCAGGGACTAGAGTTGTGATCTTTTTAGGCATGCAAGGGGCTGTTGGTCGGTCAGCCCAACACTTTAACACAGACTGAAATATTCCAGCAACTACTGGAAGGATTGCATTGCAATTCAGAGGATGACACATTGGTGATCCTGAGTTCCTCTCTAGTGACCCAATGAGGTTATATCTCTAAAATTATTAGATAGATTGCCATGAAATTTGATGCTAATATCCATGGTCCCCATTGGATGTATCCAATTGACTAAATTGATACCCTGAAGACCTCATCTATCCCCTTCAGCAGGGCAACATTTTTATATCTAGTGCTTTTTATATCTAGTGCTAAGACCTTGATCCTTGACGTAGCACTTCTAGATATACTAGATATACCATGACCTGGATGAGACTCTTCACTGTCAAATTTTTTATCTATCCTGTGAATTATCTAGACATCTACTGGATGAAGTGGCAAACCATTTGCTACAGACTATCCCATGACTTCTCCTGTGTCTCCACTTTGTGGTTCACATTTGTGTCTTAAAATATTGGGTAGATAGCCTCAAAATGTGGTACTCAACAAAAAACACGGCTGCTGAAGGCTAACTTAGCCGTTAACATAAGTGCCGCTGTCTCCTTTTCCCTACGTGCTGCGTTTTAAGGTCCTTTAAGCGATGTTGGGTGATGGCACTTTTTATTGACGTTCAAAGTATTTTCAAATAAAACAAGGCTAGTTCGCCCCTCCCCCTCCCTTCCGTGCTTCCGCGCACACACATCCTTCTTCTTGGTTATTGGCGGGAAGGCTGGAACACTATTTGTGTATACTTTGTGGTGCAGGAGAAGTTATTTTTTACAGTGTGTTCTGGGGACAGGCAGCTAGCGGATGGTTAGAAAAGTTGTTGTTTTTTTCTAGCAGGCTGCTAGCAGATAGCTAGGAGATGTTTGCTGTTGGGCCATTGTTGTAGCCTAAATAACATGTGGCATGGTTAATAAAGGCTAATAAATGATAATTAGTATAACGTTCCCTTTGAGTAGCTACAGCTGCTTTTATCAAAATAACCAAATAATATACAAAATAACACACATCATCTCCTTATTAAATTAAACAGCCTTCTTACTGCTGAAATCTTATAACAGCAACCCAAACATAACTCGCTAATTCACAACCATTGTAAACACGAAAAGAATTCTACAGTGGCATGTGAGTACACACATAAGCACAGTAGTGTAACAATAATGCTAAGTATTAGCATACTGCTAGCGAACTTTATGCTAACATGCGTGCATTTCAACTGTATCCCAGAACAGACAACATTCATTCATATAAACCTAAGGCACCGAAATACACTTTTAGTAAACATTTACACCAGTGTACTCACATGTCATTGAACGCACGTATGCATAGATGGCAACACAGACAACCATACACTTAATATCTACGGTGTGTTTCTCTCGGCCACTCTCACTACTAAGAAGCTAAACTTAACAGGTGTCCTCCCTGTGACCCCGAAACAAAGGCACTGATTGGCTGGTCCCCGTAACCCGAAGATAAACAACAAGTTCTTTTTTTGCACTTATAGTCTTGATGTTACTTGATGGGTTTTCTAATATAACTACAAAGCCACCCCGGCTTAATAGTTATATTAGGCACCCCTGGCACTTGAACAAGGTCTTTCAACTCCTCTGATTACTCCTCAATGAGATGAACCCATATTTCCTCATCCCAGCTCTGCAAATGATGACAAAGCACTCCATCAGGGGTATTAACCTGTGCAATACAGTTAACCGCACAGACACTTTTAACGTCTGCTTGGTCATCAGCTTTTGCGGGGACAAAGGGTAAAGCAAGTAAGGGGAGATGGAGGTCTAAGAGGTAAAAGACAGGAAATAGATGGACGTAGAGAAGAACACTCCATGGACAGCCCACTCTTCTCTCAGCTTCTGTCCACACACAAGATAACTCGTCCTTCAGTTGTTGCTGAGGATATTCTCCTGTCACACAATGACACCATAATTACAGAGCAGGGACTAAAGGAAGACAGCCACTGCCCACTTAGCCTCCACAGCGGTGAAAATCAGCAAGCAGGGGCAATTATACAACTCCGGCTCCACATCTGAATTTAACGGTCGCTTTACATCCAATCTCCCATGGATCGTCATTGTGTTTTTCTTAAGATAACAGGCATTTTTCTCACATGCCCTAGGGATAGTGGATATTTCCTCACATATGCAAAACCAACAAGTATGAAGTACTCCAGTTTCCTGCTGGAGGCTGCCAAAAATGTTATAGCATTAAGATTTAATCACCATCTATTGGCATGTCAAAGACTTCTGAGCAATCAGTAGGAATGATATTTCTGTCATTGTTGTTGCCTGGCATGTCAAAGATTTCTGAGCAATCAGTAGGAATGATGTTTCTGTCATTGTCGTTGTCCTGCTCTGAGGTAAAAAGCCCTCAACGACATATAATGCCTTTTTGCTGTTGAGGAATGATAACATCTCCGGAGCTTTTATTGGTATGCCTATTGTGATTATGGTTTGGCACTGTGCATGAATAGTTGATGTACGGCAGCCCCGGGCGATTATTATCCCCACCACATTCATCTCACCGAGAACATTGATTTGCAATTAGTCCAGGGCTGATGTTACATACTTAGGTCTCTCTTTTACAACCAGGTACTGTATCTCTTGTGTGCTGCGCTCAGCTATTGTTGTTGAGTCCCACTGTTCCGCCCTGGGCTCTAAATCAGCATGAATAAAGTATTCAGCAAGCATGATGTTGTCAACTTCCACCGTGATCCTCTGCATTGCTGTGTGTATAAGTATGCAGGCGGAGTGGCGGTGTGTGTCTCCTCAGTTTCCCACTGCACCCCCTTCGTGTGGTACGCAGGCGGTTTTATCAAACCCTGACCGGGAAGACAGATGGCTTTGAATAGGGGAGCCTAATGTAAAAGTGTGTGGAATATGGCGAAGGGGAAGATAAGCAGCAGCCGGCCATTTCTCTCTGGCTGTGTTGGGGTACAGGGCCCTAAATCACCTGTTATCTCCTGCAGCCTCAGCCAGACGCTAATGGTCATCACAGCGGGCTGAACTCTGCAGGCAGCAACAGTGGGAGGCGGGGCAGGGGATGGAGCTGTGGACTCTCCTCTCCACAGCTGCTGCAGCAGGCTTCACACGGAGACTCAGAGGGACAGTGGATGTTTCAGCAGCAACATTAGTCTTTGTGCTGTACAGTAGAGCCAAAGTCCAACGTAGACATAGCCTATTAGGTCACTGTAAAGTGTGACATCCCTTTTCAAGCAGAAGTATAGCATCAAAGACTGCACTTTAAAGGAATATTCTTGTTTGTTACAACTTGGATTCTAGTTTCTGAGTTTGGCTATCATTTTTAATTGGTTTTGATAATATTTTACTCACTAAACTAATTGCTGAGAAAGACACATTACATCAGGAAAGTCCAATGGGGCCAACACACTCTGACAAGTTGTCAGTGAGCCCAGAGTTTAGCCAGAGTATCTTAACTAAACGCAACAGTTGTGGTGATTAATTAACGCAAATTAGTTTTCATGCAAGAAGATACATTTATAAAAGTGTCTCTCATTAGGTTGTGTTTGGGTTCACACACAGGTTCGCCAATCATGCAAGTTTTAGTTCAGGTGTGACCTCTCTTTGTTTATTCTCCTAACACACAATCCTTCATACCAATTTAGACAATTACAGAAAGAGACAGGGAGAAAGGAGAGAGCATGAGAGAGAGAGAGGAAGAGAGAGTGTGGATCAGCATAAAAAAAGAACCGTTATTAGGTTTCACCAAATATAAACACACAGGTTGACCTCCCAGCAACACTCAGATATTGTCATCAGTTTATCTGCTAAATGCTTTTGACAGACTATGCGCCTTGCATGTTGATGACCTACTGTTGTTAGACGTGTGTTCCTGAAGTCATGAGGAAAGGTGCAGAACACACAGACTGCATGAAGTTAATCACCATGAAAAATGAATTGCCCTTATTAGCGTATCCTGTTAAATAATTAATGTAATTCATTAGTATATTCAACATTTATTCCCCAACCATGTTGTTTTCCTGCAGCCCAGTAACATGATCCATGTTCCAGTACTAGTCTGTTGCCTGGCGATTGATAACCTCTATCTAAACCACTTTATTTAATAGTAAAAACCAAACTTGCATGGTAATTATCCCACATGGCGACAGGAGAATCATGTGTGCGCACAACAGCGGTAAGTGCAGTTGGTCTGAAACCGTCATGAATGTTTACTATGTACGATTTGTGGAATCATTTCACAGGTTGCCTTCATTTTCTCTCCAAAATAAGTTTAAACTGGGGGTTTGATTACAGGCTCTAACAACTTACTGTATTATCTTTGTCTGTTCTGCCAAAGTTACATACAACAGTTTTTTTCACATCAGTGATTTCCTCGTTTCTCTTTTTCCTCTGTGTTGTTCTCACAGGTTTGAAGTGGGTGGGGCTTCATTGGAAAAACATGATGTGACATACCTGTCTACACTAATCATAGTTTAGCAACATTTGGATCAGTTGAGGAGTTGTTTGGTCACTATCACTGTAAAAACACACGGTTTAATGTTAGTTTTGTTTAGTCATGAATATTCACTGTTACCTAAAATTTGAAGCAAAGCCTTCACAGCCTTCAAAAAGATTGGATAATTGTCTGACGCCTCAAAGATGCATTCACATATCTCAACAATTACTCATAGTGATGGCCAAAACTATGAAAATAAGACTTTATAATAAACCACAATTATCCTTGAAAACATCTTCGAATGCTATCACAATATTACATGCACTACCATCATTATCATGTGTTAAAATGCACTGTTATGACATCATAGTCACAGTGCTAATAACACACTTGGTCTTCATCAGGCTGGTAATACAAGGCACTTTGTCTGTTTTACAACAAAGGAAGCTACAGAGAGTCGAGTAACTGCAGCTCCATTATCTGTGTGACATCACACGGCTCTCAGGCCAGCTGTGTTCTTCATGAAACTGTCAACAAC
This sequence comes from Etheostoma cragini, assembly GCF_013103735.1. Lineage (NCBI taxonomy): Eukaryota > Metazoa > Chordata > Actinopteri > Perciformes > Percidae > Etheostoma > Etheostoma cragini. The sequence continues at coordinate 6,773,888 of NC_048424.1, read as the reverse complement.
TCCGCTGCTTGTACATGCAACTCAGGAAACTGCTGTCAAGCTTTTTGCTATTTCTGATGGAAGAAAAGAAGAGTTTTAACCTTTATCCTCTGTGCTCGCAGGATGAAAGCAATATGTAGAACTTTTATTGAATGCTATTGTTATGTTTCAAAAATATGAACATGTAATCTGTCTTTTAGTAAAAGATAATCTAAGCACAATGCAAGGCAGAGTATAGAACTAAAAGCTTAATAATATAGTGCACAATCACAGCAGTCTGGCAGACAGACAACGTAATACATCCTTGAAAACTGTATTTCCAAATACACTACAATAAAAAAGAAACAATTTGGTCTTACATCAGGCAGACCTCAACCTCAAAAAGGAGTGGTTGAAATGTTAAACCCGCTGTATGAACAAAAATAAGAAAATAAACGTTCTTTGTCATCCGTAAATAAAGATTATCTTTTTTCCAAGTTCCACTATAGTCCTCAGGTGTGTCAGCACTCCATTAGAAACACTGGTTTATTGGATTCACAGCAGGGATCACAGTTAAGTATAGTACGTGTGCCAAACAAAATGCCTTTGTTCCTCTGAGTAATGATGTGCTTCCCAGTGGCTTAAGCTGAACCTGGTCTGTGCCAAGAATCAGGTTTACAGAATCAGGTTCTTAGTGAGTTGAGACAACAGGTGGGATGAAAAAAAGCCAACTGAGCTAATAAAAGCCAAACTGCGGCAGATTGCTGAGTTGATTTAAGGTGAAGAGGAGAAAAATTCGCACCCTACAATCTTCTTTGCCTCAACAGTTCCTTGTTTGAGTTCCTCCCCTCAGCTTTGATGTGGGCCAGGTGCCGTAGGGCAGACATGACTTGTTACTGCTGCGCCACCAGAGTACTGATTGGAGCCGGCCAGGACTACAGTAATCATTTCCATTTCCTCTCCCTTTTTCATGACTCAGTCGGAATTAATTCAGCTGCCCTTTACAAGATTAGAATTCCACAAGGCAATGGCATACCCACTTATCTCTATATTATAGGAATTCCATCAGAGTTACACGGCCACATTGAAATCATGGTCCATGTTCTTGAAGCATTAAAGGACAGGTTGACACTTTTTTCAAATTTGTCTTAAAGCAACGCTCACATGCCCACATGTACATTGCAATAGTTTTTGGTCACTGTAATTGTTCATACGGGCTGTAAAAAGATTTATCTCTAAGGTGACTCCATTGTAAGAGATCGGGGACAAAATCCAAACCACATTCATGGTGCTCAGAGGATGAACCATAATGAATTTGGTCATCCTTTGGTTCCAACGCAAGGCGAAATGTCTAACAAATCAGCGTTAGCCGAGAACATCGGCAGAGCCGTCCTGGTGGCTGTCCAAACTTATTCAACAGCGACAGCCTCGGGGCCACCGCAGGCCACCTCGGTTAGCATGTTTTCCAAATCACGGAGCTAGCATTGTATTGTTGTCAAGGTAGTAGCAAATCTCTACTGGCTAGCTAGCTACCGTTAGCTAGTTTAGTTAAGTTAGCCTTGACAACAAGACAATGATTTGGGAAACATGCTTACCGAGCTGGCCTGTGGTGGCCATGGGGCTGTTGCTGTCGCTGTTGAATAGGTTTGTACAGCCAGCGGGACGGCTCTGCCGATGTTCCCGGCTAACGCTGATTTGTTAGACATTTCGCAGAGTGACCATGGCCGACAGTACCGTGCCTTGTTGGGGGCGGGCGGGGATAGGCTCTTGCTGACCTTAATGCAAGCAAACGTGACAGACCAGTCAAAGTGAGCCCCCCTTGTGGCTGGCTATAGTGGCTATAATTCCCACACCATTCATAAAAGTGACACTAAAAACTCAAAGTACTCTTCAAATACAGTTTTCCCCAACTATGTTTATTATTTTAGGTAGTTATTTTCACGTTTATCCAAGTTCAAGAGTCCATTTCCCCGGATGAGATGATTTTTATTCGTTAGTTGACACTATAAACATACACTGACCTCCTCGAGCTTTTATTTTTGTACTTCCGGTTACCGGCATTTGATTTGCATGTTAACTAAATATTTAGTTTCACCCGAAACATTTAGATTTAGCATTTAGATTTAGATTTAACATTTAGATTTAGATTTAACATTTAGATTTAGATTTAATATTTAGATTTAACATTTAGATTTAGATTCAACATTTAGATTTAGATTTAATATTTAGATTTAACATTTACATTTAGATTTAACATTTAGATTTAGATTTAACATTTAGATTTAGATTTAATATTTAGATTTAGATTTAACATTTAGATTTAGATATAACATTTAGATTTAGATTTAGCATTTAGGTGTAACATTTAAAATTTGGATTTGACTATTTAAAATATTTCCAAGTTGACAAATATTGTTGTAAATGTACAAGAAAGTGACCCTCAAAATTTCATACCAGATTTTTAAACATTATTTAAAGCTAAATATGACAAAATGTTGCAGTTATTTTGAGTGTGAGCCGCTTTACAAACGGCGCCCCATATCTCTGTGTTAGCATGCTGACACTGCCTGGGGAAACACAAAAAATATGGACTAGGACTATGGGATGAAAAAAGGACAAGATTTCCTGCCCCGTCTCTTACATGGTAGTCACCTTACAGTAGTCTCCACTGCAAGTATGGTTTGATTGCGTGAGTTACATTTTTGGGATAGGGGAAAAAGCACTCTTTGTTTGTTTGTTTGTATTTCTTTGAACTAATCACAGTTGTCTTGGGCAATGCTAAGCCCTGGATGCTGCAATGGTGCACTTGCAAACCAGATAGTGGAGATAGCAAAAGGGGAGGATATAGCCTGACATGCTGGGCATCTCAGGTTTTATCTCAGCACTGTGCATCCAGTAAGCCAGGCTACCGTTGGAGAAGGATCTCTTTATGACCAGTATGGAAAGAAGGAAGCAACCAATAACTCTTTCTATGCACCTATGGCCATGTGAGTACTGCTTTAAGACAGACTTGTACACATGAAAACAACTTCACCTGTTGAACCATGCCTTTGAAAATGGATAAGGCCCTCAGATGAGACAGGTTCCCTAGGATTTCAACACACACAACTTCATGTAGAAGGCCTCACTCTGCTCTCAATGAGCTCAGAATTTTTTTAAACCACTAATGCAGAGAAAGAAACCAGCCTGCTGAGAACCTGAATGCTCTCTATTAGGAGCAGTGTCCAATTAACGGAATAATTAACTGAACTAACGTCTCTTTTAAACGACTGTTACAGGCCACTGTGACAGCAAAGAGTGCATTTTAATTAAAGTGCCCTCCAGTTAGCATGTGCATTTATAAAGCCCACGAGGGACTCTTTCCCAGTGAAGAGAGATGTTTAATGAACTGCTGTACGCTGCATGTGCATTCTGAACACTTTGTCAACGTGGGCTAAATTGGTTGCGGATTGTTGTCAGGCAGAAAAAAATCCCCAATAAAACTATTATTCTCCCTTGCACACGCAAAAAAGCTCATCTCCGTGTCTTTCCTTATGGCTTTCCACCGAAGCATGCAGATCAGTGTTATTCAGTGAAATTAAGGAGGGATCTGTAATGAAACTCCCAGAGCCACCTCTGTAAGAAAGTAACAAGACAGCCCATAAATAAGACACAGAGAACCAGATCAGAAACAATTCAGACATGCCGGAAGTAGGAAGTAGGGCACTAGACAAAAGCAGGAAGTCTAGGGGTGCGTTTTGGCTACATGAAGACAAATGTTTGGTTTTTGGGGCAGAGATGTCATGTAGCTGTCACAAAAATATTTAAATGGAGGACAGAAATGTCTCTGTTGAAGGTACTGATCTCGGTCTTCAGTTTGAAATGTAAATGAGTTTTTGCTCTGTAATGACTTGAAAATGGATTCACAGTCTTACTGAATGATTAATAAAACAAACTACGGGTACTTTTGAAGGTAAGAGTGTAGCTCTAATCCTGGGATGCCAAAATTATATCAATTTCAGAAGCAGGGTCCTCCGTTTTATGGAGATATCAAAAGATGAACTTCAGGTAATGACTTTTACTCTTCAAAAATAGATGATACCCTTCAGGAAATGAACTCTTCAAATATATAAAAAGCCTTGATTCCCAGTTTGGAATGTGTGTAATGCAGTTGAAGCATATTCAGCCTGATTGAACAAGCAGGTGCTGCCCGTTAAGAAATGGAGGAGCAGATGGCGAACACAACCAGACCGAAAGAGGAAAAAACAACGTTTCTCAAGTTTATTCGATCTGTGGTTATCAAAGACAATGCCCAAGAACATAAGTTATGGAAAAAAAAGCCTTCATGATGGGGACCTTGAGTTTGATATGACATAGCATTATTATTTTTTAAACATAGGCATCTTTTTCTTCATTTATTTTAAAACAGCAATGTTAAGAGTAAAAAATTAAAAATAAACAAGCAGATGGACAGAAGAGACAGCAGTGATGCCAAAAAAGGACATTATCTCAGTGGAGTGCTTCTTTTGGTGAGCCTCGGGACGGCTCTTGTGTCTGTGTGTGTGCGTGCACCATGAGTTCACCATACTCCACATAATCTTACCATTGTTCACTAGAGGTCACCAGCAGAGTGACTGGAGTTCACCATTGTTCCAAGTGCTAGAGGGGCTGAGGACAGTCCCTGCTGTCACTGCCAGTCTCCTGCTGGCCACACCAACACTATTCAGTCAGGAGGAAAGCCAGAAATAAAAACACACACTGCTCAACATTAATCAGGCCGTGACACGGCCCCTTAGACTTAAACAGCACACACACAGGCACACTTGATCACGCACACATCCATCCACGCACGCAAACACCCTGTACAGTGTACAATCCACAAGCCCCATACGCACAAAATTAAGACCGTTAAAAACACTCAATAAAAGCACAATATGGTATTTTAAAATTAATTGCACATGTAAAGACGAGATGGAGGAAGCACAGGGAGGGAAGAAGGAGAAGTGGGGGGTGTGTGTGGGGGGGCAGCGGTGACCATGGCAAGAAGAGGATACAGTACATTCAGTAAACAAAACAAAAAAACTGGAGAAAAAGAAGAAAGGCGAGATTAGAATCAAAACCACTGAAAAGAATTAAATAAAAATCGAAGTCCCAGTTTGTCATCTTTTTTTTTCAGTCATTGATTCAAAGCTCACTCTGGGGGGTGCGAGTCTTACAGTAGTCCCAGTCTTGTCTCGGGAGAGCGAGTTCGGTCAGTTGTGTAGATTTGAATTGTTTTCTTGCTTTATTTAAAATCATTGTTCACGTCTACATCTCTACAGACCCGACGTCAGAGCATCGAGCAGGGGGAGTAGTAGTAGGGTGTAGGTCTTCCATGACCTGACATATGCACAGGCATTTACACAAGTGCACATACACACACACGTCCACGCACACACACACGCACGCACGCTCTCACATAAACACACAGAGTGCCTTCTCATTCCTATCAGCCCTGGGTACAGGCTTTTTCTTTTCTTCCCAGCTTTGTGCACTAAGTACGCCTCTCTCCTCTGTACAAAAGCAGCCTCCTTCCTTAGAATCGGAGTCTGCGTGTTTCTCCTTCTCTTCTTTTATTTTTTTTTCATTTCTTTTTCTACTTCTTTTGAGAGATGAGCAGTTTGTCTGCCTCGGGGTACATCGGGTACTTCACGGTCTCAATTTTCTCTTTCACCTTGTAGGAAGGGTAAAGGCCAGTGCGACCCAGTTTACGGTTGATGCCTTTGGAGTATCCGTCCCAGTGGTTTCCGGCTACGCCTATCACGTCTCCGGGCTCCAGGGGAATATCCTCGCTGTTGCGCGGCTGGTGGGGGTAGATGGCGATCTGGTTGTGGGCGTTTTGACCTCCAAAGTAGTAGATATCATCCAGGGAATAGAAGAAGGAGGAAGCGTCTGGATGCAGAGTCTGCATAATCTCATAGGCCACACGGCAGACCTGAGACAGAAACAGAACCAGGGATCATTTTCTTCGATCTATAGATGTAAATGCATGTAAATGTAAATGTGCAGTATTTATATAGCGCTTTTCCATTCTTAACAACTGCTAAAAGCGCTTTTACATCTACAGGAGACATTCACCATTCACACACATTCAAACACTGTGGCCGGGGCTGCCGTAGAAGGTGCCACCTGCTCATCAGATAAACATTCACACACATTCACACTCCGATGCCCAGCACCGGGGGCAACTCGGGGTTCAGTGTCTTGCCCAAGGACACTTCGACAATGACTGCAGGGGCGGAGATCGAACCACCAACCTTCCGATTGGCTCTACCACTGAGCCACAGCCGCCCGTGTATTTGTCTTATTAACAAAGCTGTAGACTAGAGAACACATGGATGCCCAGATAGCACAGTTGGTAGAGCGGGTGCCCATTTATAAAGGTTTACTCCTCAACGCAGCGGGCCCGGGTTTGATGCTGACCTGCGGCTCTTTGCTGCATGTCATTCCCCCCCTATCTTCTTTCCTGTCTTCAGCTGTCCTTTCAATAAAAGTCTAAAAATGATCCTTGAATTGGACCATTAAACCCAGGGTGTGAATGGGAAATATTTGGCTCACACATTATATTTAGGCTTGGCAGGAAGCCCATCCACTCCACATTTTAAGTCTCAATAAAACAGCACTTTAGAAGCTGACATGATTAGAATAATGGATGACAAATGCCATTGTAATGTCAAAGCTGTAATAAATAGGCTTCGAATCATGTAAGTGAAAATTGGACATTAAGGTTGCTGACCATCACATGCTTGCCTCGTGACTAACTGGAAACATCAAGTGATGATTGCCTGTTGTTGCAGCTTTAACAGGCCAGTTTAACCCAAAACCACTTGGTTTTCAAAAGCCCTGGTATTTCAGTTTTTAGGTGTGCTATTAATTAAGTGTTATCTCTGTTGGTCTTCATAAACTGAAATATGGGAATCATTTTGATATACTGTACATCCAAACATTATTCATTTTATTTCACTTACATGCTTCCTTGTCTACTAGCAAGTGCACATCCAAATTCCAGGCCACCTTCCGTGCTAGTTTGGACTGCTTTCTTGCCAACATCAAATCCATCCAACTCGTTGCATTACAATACCAAAAACACAAAGCAAGAAAATAACATTTTGTGTTTCTAAATGTTGACTGAGGAGAGTGGGCTGACCTGTGAGGAGAAGGTGCAGACCAGGAAATCGGTCTGAGACAGGAAGTGGATGTCCAGGATGACTCCTCTCAGTGAGTTCTCAGTGTAGCGGTTGTGAAGGCCTGCTGACCACGAGATGGAGTTATCGCTGATGAACTCATAGTCTGGATACCTGGAAGGGACAATAGGACAGGAGTCAAAGTAAGAAAAGTCACAAGACAAAAGACACTTAGAACACATATGGGTAAATACTCTTGCATTCCCATTGGACAGACCCATTATGACCATTAACACTCTCTCTCTCTCTCTCTCTCTCTCTGACACTGACTTGGTCTTGGCTTCCTGCAGCAGGGATGGATCGTCAGTGGCCAAGTAAACTCGTTTCTTGTCGATGTAGACACGTCTGGCCAGATTTTGGAACTGCTCCTCCACATGCAGCATGTACTCCTCTATGGGATGGAAGGCCGCCTCCGTCCCCACTTTATCTGTCCTCCTCACATGGACTCTACAGACAGACAGAGACACAGACAGGGTTCCAGACTAGTAATACAACTGCTGAGAAGCTTTTCTTTCTTTTAAACTGAGGACCTTGCTTCTAAAAAGCCACAGTGGTGAAGCTAAAAGGGGATGACATTGATGCGCTTGTATGTATTTTATTTACGTACTTCAACAGCACTTTAACTCAAATGGCATATCTTTGAAATCTGTCCATTGTTGGTATTAACGCAAAACCCAAAATGGGACGAAATACAAAAACAAAAAGGGAAAAAGGAAAGTGAAGCTGTGACAGAGACAGAGAGATAGAGAGTTTAAGAAATAGAGCGGGACAGAAAAATAGACAGACAGACAGACAGAAATATTCAACTGTATTTATTTTAGAGTCACTGTCATCGCTCGCAGTAAGCTAGGACTGCTGTCAGCGCTTGTACGTACGTGAAAAAGAGCCGTAGTGTAATCAGAACAAAAGATGGTCTACAAGGGAGACATTCCCTCTCCTGACACAGAAGCATCCCTCAAACTAATGGATTCCAAACAACAATTTCATTCCATCCTGAACTATTCAATTACAAAACTACCAGCCACATATGCATTGTGACTTCTGGCCAAATGAGCAAATTAATTTTCAAAATCGAAGATGGAAAATAAACCTATTTTTGCTAACTTATTGAAGGAAAATCGAGCGAACACAGTTCAGTTCTGCCCCAGTACAACCGTCTGTGTACTGCTGACCAAGGAGCAGCTCCACTGGAACATATGGGGTCATGGGCCTTTTTAAAGACACTTTGGTGACAAATTTTTGTCTTTCACTTCCCCCGTTCAGGATTTCCCAGTTGAGTTTAGGGGTTCAAACAGCTTCTCTAACCCCAAGTCTGCCACTGGCTCTTTTGTGAGAATGAGGTAGTGGAAGAAAAAACCAAAAAGAAAGAGTCAGATGTTCAGAGAAAGAGAATAAAGACTGTACCTAATTTCTACTCTTGGCCAGTGATCAATCAACGACTTGGGAATGACCCTTTATGTGGCAACGAAAACCAAAATAATGGAGTGAGAGCAGGTGGACGAGTGGGGGGCAGTGGTGTCGGAGCCTTTCATTCGCTGTCTCTCTGATCAGACAGAGGTCTTGACTCAAGGCTTTTCCATCCTTTGTCAGACTCAGGGTCCCTCTCTCCTGCTCCCTTACGTCTTTCATGTCTATAGTTGTTTGTTCCTGTGAACTCTCTTTCTGTCTTGCCCTTTTCTCTCTCCGTCAGAGCAGGAGAGACTGCACTGCTTAGCTCTAAGCCATCTCTTCCATCCCTCGCCTCCCCTCTCCAGAATTCTCCCACACTACAGGCACAATAATTCAATTCATTTCTCTCTATTCATACAGCCCCGGCAAGACAGGGCAATCCTCATGGTGGGCGTAAAAGCATACATTAGAGACATCAAACACACCCACGCTAGACACAGCAAGTGCTGATCCTGGCAGATTGTGACAATAACACATAGGCGGAATAAACGATTTGTTTGACAATGACCTCTGGGTGCCTATCTGCTGAATATTACCATATTAAATATATACTTGATGTTAAATCACTGCTTATGCAACATGCACATCAAAACAAGTTCTTCTTAAGGTTTACTTTCACTGTGGGTGACAAATTAAAGGACAGCACAACTTAAAGTGTTTTATTAAGGTGTTGGGCCACCCATGAGCCTCCAGAACAGCTTCAGGACTCTTAGAACCGCTGAGCAGTGTGGAGAAAATCAAATATGATATTTTGGACCAAATACCTTGATATCAATACTGCAACGATGTTGTAGTGTTTACTATTGGTGCTTTCACAAAATATTTACACAATGAGTTTTCATCTATATATATAAAATATTCAATATATTGCCCAGCTCTAACTCTTAGATTCTAAATAAGTGGAACTCTAATCAAGTTTTCCTTAAACTTGTCATTCTATATAGATAAAGCACGAAACCATAAGCTTTACTTTCTGCAGATAGATAGATGACAAACTCAAACTTGTTCCCCAATGTCATGTAAATCGAGCAGAGTAAAGAATTGTGAAAATGTAGTACAAAATGTTAGCTACAGTTATCAATGATTTTTTTCTATTTACAAATATGGATTAAATCACATATGTTAAAGATAGCTCGTAGTGAAGAAAGATTATCATCAACTCTGCGGTTCCCCTCAGCATCTATCAGCTCATTTTACGCCCCAAACTGTTTTAGTCTACTCTCCCAGCTCTCTGTAGGTTTCCTGCCCGGCACCACCTTAAAGACAGAGTTAGCGACGAGCTGTTGCACAGATAGAAGCATTTGAAGCTACTCTAACCTGGTTGGTCTTATAATACATCTGGCTTTGAAGAAGAGTCTGGTTTGGACCCCCAAATTAACATAGAAGATCCATCGCCCGTTTGCCAAAGTTGATTCCGAGTTAACTTTTTCTCTCTCTCTCTCTCTCTCTCTCTCTCTCTCTCTCTCATGCTGACTCACGGAGATTTCTTGCGTTCTCTGTCTTTTTTTTCCTCTGTCTGTTTTTTGTATGAGTTGGAAGCAAAAAGCAAAAAAACGATATTAAACAAAGAGAAATGTTCTCCCCCTCGTCTTCTCGTCATAAAATTCTCTGGGTGGGCCATGCAGACAAAGGTTGAGGTAACCTTGCCCCTTATGACCTTATAAGGGGCAATATTCCAGGTTGTCCTTTCTGAGCTTCCATTTTCTCAAAGGCAGAGCAGGACATAGCCAGGACTAGTTTTACACCTATTGCCATTTCTAGCCACTGGGGGAACTCATATCAATGTTAAAAAATCCTTATGAAGTGTAATATTCATGCCATTTGACGTTTTTGTGTTAAAATCTTGTCTTGTCTTGCGCAAACCCAATCTAGTGTCTCGACTCGTCTCATGAGCTGAGTGTCTCTTCACAGCCCTAATAAATAAGCAACGCTTTACTATCAGTTCTTTTTAGTAACCAACAGTTACTAAACGTTCACCACATCAACTTTAAAGGTCAATATTGTGTTGACAGTTTAACATTTGAATACTAAGAGAAAAACACTCTTTCTCAAATCATTTACTGATTCTTAGTATTTTTAAAGATTATTTTCTGGACATTTTTAGGCCTTTGACAGGACATGAAATGAGAGAGAGAGAGAGAGAGAGAGAGAGAGGGGGAGTGACATGCAGCAAAGGGCCGCAGGTCGGAGTCAAACCGCTGCGTTGAGGAGTAAACCTCTGGATATGGCCACCTGCTCTACCAACTGAGCTACTAGGGCGCCATCATTTACTGATTTTAATCAAAAAGTACCTGGATTATTTATAAAGTTTTGTCCACCTTTTCTACAGTTTCCACTTGAAATTGTATTTTTAATTTAACATTATCACACATATTTGTACCTGTTTTAAGATATTCTCTGATTTAACATGTAAAGACATACTGTTTATACACAATGTATTGCAAGCCTTATTTGTATTGAACAGACTTGAAATAAGATGTCTAAAAATGTATATATACAGTAAATCCATCACTTGGTAACCACATTGCCATGGCGATAAGGCTACTCTGGCATCTGCAATAGAAGCAGTAACCCTATTTTTTTCTCTCTCTCTCTCTCTGACAATCCTTACTACCATTAAGAAGCATTAAACGTTGGCAGGGTGGAGTTGTGCTGATAGCTGCTTTTAGTCGGTGGCTTCCAGCCTCCCTGCAGCTCGTGTCCTGAGGGAGCGACAGTGAGAGAGTGGTGATGGGGGTCGGCTGGCGGTTGTTGGGTTCTCTGGGGACAAGCTGCCTTTCTATCCCTCTAGGTAATCTCTCCATCAACCGCTGCATCTCCCACTGCTGCCGCCCTCTCGTCTTTTTCTTGCACTGACACTGTGGCTCTCTTTCAGCCCCACTTTTACATCTCACATCCCCCGGCTCACTTTTCACACACATATTGCCTTCCCCCACAGTGCTGATGGAAGCGCGCAGGCACTTTGTTGCAACACAGTGCAAAGTGGAAAGGACGTATCAAGAGCTGAGAAGGGACCGGACAAAAAGGGATGAAAACTTTGTTCTTCCAAGCACATCATTTCAATAAGCCTTTTCCCAGTGATATGGAGGGAAAGAGGACGGGATATATGAGTGTGTGGAGGGGCTGGAGTGGGAAACGCAAAGAACAGCGATAGAGATGTGTGTAAAACTATGAGAGCAAGAGAACTGCGGGTAGGGATGTGCGCCTGTGGGAACGTGAGGGAGAGGTGAGTATGAAATATAAAAATTTTGAAGAATCTCGCAGCAGGATGAACAAATGAAGACAGAGCAACAATCGCAAATGAGAGGATGTGAGAGAACGGGGAGATTGAAAAAAGTTGAGAGATGAGTAACAGAAAAGAACAAAATTAGGGAAAACGAGGTGGAGAGCCAAAGAGGGCTGAGAAGAAAGAGACGAGTGCTGCTGGGGTGATGAAAGGCAGACAGGTAAAAACCAAAGAGAAAAGCATCTGAGGAAAGAGAGAGAGAAAGAGCGAGAGACAGAGAAACAATGAGCGTGTAACAAGAGGGAGTGAGAACCAAGTAGAGCAGGACAGTAAAAGTGAGGAAGAACGGTGACGATCGCTTGCAGCGAAACATGAAGAAGGTGAGAAAAGAGAAGTTATGAAGGGCGAGAAGCCGGTACAGAGACTATGAGCATATGGTTGTGAGAATTATGAAGGGGATTACAGAACTAAACCAGGCTGACTTCACAAACTATAGAACATAACTCTTAGCGTTTGTTTTAAACTACTTACTTTACCAGGCGGGTGGAGTCAGCCTTATGGGACGGTGCAGAAACTTTAGACAATCTCAGCAAAGTATCTCAAAGTCATTACATATACTTTCCCATGACTGGCAGTTAACCAGTGATCACGTGCATTGTCCATATATGGTAAAACCCCTCAATCTGCTAGACCAAGTAGGTTTAAACAACTGAGGGGAATTACTGTATTCACAAAGTCCTATTTGATCCAGGTGTAAAGTCCTGCTCAAAGACGGGTGGAGTTATTCATGAGACAAATGTGGCTGGCAGATAGCACATGAATGTTCATTTACTGAACGCCTGATTAAGTAAAATAATGTAGTAAAGCTAAACTGATAAACATGTACAACCCATTTCTTAGAAGCTGATATGAAAAAAAGGGGCTTCCAGTCTTGTGACTGAATACATTCCCCTCCTGGGAACGGAGCACCTCACACTGATAAATGCTTTACAGTAATGGACACTGGACCATTAGAAGTCCCAAGTTAGTTTCAATTTCTGAAAACAGCACAATACAAAGTAGAGTGGTCACAATCAAAGCCAGGATGATATTAAAGACTGAAATCCGACCCGAAAATGGAACATTTGGAACAGTTGGTATCGCCACATCTGCAACTATTTATGCCAAGTTTCCAAATATCTGGGTTGTGTCAGATATCAGGGCACTGAAGAGCATTGTGTTGGAATGCGGAGACACATAGAAAAACATAAAAAGATGGTGAACATGTTTAAGCGGCTAAACGTCAGCATGTTAGCAGGCTAATGTTTAGCATTTAGCTCTAAACACCACTGAGTCTACAGCCGTGAGCGCTACCGCAATTTTGTTCTTAAAGACCAAAACCAACAAAGTGTTATTCATGTGTATAATACTTTTTGGCTTCTCTACCTGTCAGGCTCTTGGTAGGTAGGGTCTGACGGTGCCAGTTGGGGGTGTGATGCACAGTGGCAATAATAATCACAATAATGATAATGGAACAGGGACTACAAATGGTAGTCGTAGTAGTTCAAGTCATAGCACTGCAGGGCGTTACAGGGTGTAGCGTGGTATAGCGGAGCAGAGGTGGACGTAGTGGGATGCAGCAGTGACAGCTGCAACCAAGATCACGTTGCCATCCTAATCCTAATATCCTAATATTTTGTATGTGGGGTCAACTCTAAATAAACTACGGAGCCCATTTTCCTTGTAGTAAGGGAAGATGTTAGTCATTGCAACAGTAAGCCTCATTTACATATGTGATGATAATAGGCTTTGGACAACAATGGAGCTCTTCCGCACAAAAGAATATTAATATATCAGGCTTTTGACTACATAAACAATAATTGTTAGTGGGATACAGTCACTGTTTTTTCTGGTCTTTTCATGGGATTTGTTGACAATAAGAAAAATATAGACCTTAGCCAGAATTATCCTTTTATCACCAAAAACTATTGAAGATAAAAGAAAAGCTGACAGGCTATTCATTTTTAATGCGGCCATTAAATATGGTATAAGCTCCTCTTACCTCGGCTTGTTCAGTTTTACGGATTTTAAAAACTGTCAGAAATGCTTTTTACTATTCATCTATTTAATTGCTTTAGCAACAATACAAGATCAGGAGGTCTTCAGCATCTAACGGCTTGGATTGGACTAGAGAATAAAAACCCTCGTGGGGACATTAAAACATAAAACAAAGCAGAATCCGACAGTGATAGTGATGAGTAAATAGTGATGAAATATCTTTTAATCAAGTCAATTTGCATGAACAGGAGCTGCATAAGTGTAAAGGAGGGAAGTAATGGAAAAAGTGAATACCTTCCAAGAATAAATAAAGACAAACAAAACACCACCATCAAATGGAGTAACTTTAAATCCTGTTGTATTAACCTCACATTAACCTCACCCAGAGCAGTGCTTGTATTCCACCACAGCCCTTGTGGCTATGTCTTCCTTTTATTGTAGAGATATGCTATAATAACAAACTCATCATTATTGATAAAGTACAGACACCCTACACACACACACACACACACACACACAAACACACACACACACACACACACAGAAGTGATAGCTGAGTGTCCTTACCCGATGATGGGGTGTTTGAAGCCCAGCTTGGCGGTGGTCTGCTGGATCTCCTTCTCCAGCCATGTCTGTGGGCGCACCAGGTACTTGACAAACTGGGAAACCCACCAGACGGAGGGGTCGCCGTGCAGACGGTGCAGGCGCGGGGCCAGGTCCTCAGGGATCGCCAGGGGCAGGTAAGGGGGCCGAGGGTGAAGACTGTCCACAATAGGTAACTCCACAACCTGGACGTCCTTATCGTGGGCCTCTCCTGGATGGTCCAAAGAGGAGCATGTTGTGCTTACACTTGATATAAAATACTTAGTCAACATATTTGACAGCACAGCTCAAGTATACAGCTGTAATGAATGATTATGTTTATTATCATTCACGCAAACATGATTTTTTTCTATTCAAAAATGATTTAATTTCAGATTAACTACAGAACTACAGAAAAATGTTCATCACAGTTTCCCAGAGCCCAAAGTAATGTCTTCAAATTGCTTGTTTTGTCCGGCAGCAAATGCTCACTTTTCAAAAGCTGAAACCAGCTCATGTTTGGCATTAAATGACTAACGGGATAAACATTTCAGCACTACTCAAGTTAAAAACCTGTTTAGGGGCCTTCCTTATCAAAACGGAGGCCCAAGGCTAGAGTGTGCCGCATGATGTACGGATTGTAAAGCCCTCTTTTAAGCTATGTAAAAGAAATTCTATTATAAGTACTGTATATGGAGTTTGGAGGCATTACCAAGTTGATAGTATAGCTTCCTGTCAAATAACAGACAAAACTGGCTTCCATCTGTGGGATCGCTGAGACTCAGTGTTTTACTGAAATAGCTACTATAAATAATGTTACTCCATATGATGTGATGCAGTGAGATATGTCAGCATTATTCCTTAGCCCTATTATATTAATTCCTGTTCTCGTTCCAGCACAAATCCAAATCCCCCAACCCCATGTGAGTCCAGCTTTTGTGACCGACAGCTGCTCTTTGCCTGTCCTTGCTTAAAGGCCAGGCAAGCTCTTTTTTATTGAGGCTTTGTAGGGCCAGGGGCTGATGAGAGGACCTGGATTTGAGGAGTTTGAGGGAGAAGGGGCTGGTGGTCTCGCATTGGCCCCTTTCGGGCTGAGTCCTGCTTGGCAGAAGCCCTGGGCAGAGTTGAACAGGGTTAATTACAAAGGTCACATCTCTGGGCAGAAGAAAGCCCCCCCCCCCCCCGCACTGCCAGAGCTCCGTGCACATCAAGGCCAACTGTCCATTCACAAAGACACATGTATGTGCATGATGCACACCTGCATGTGTTAACAAAAGGTAGAAAACACACACTTACAAGCATGCCAACATGTATGTACCAACCGACAGAATACTACATGGAAGTACAGATGGAAAAAAGTTGATCCAAAAGCAGCAAGTAAAGGGGATCCAAAAAAAGACAACAATATAAAGAAATGTGCTTTCACACACACACAAACACACAAAGACACAAATAGACACAAAGAGCACCAGCTAATCTCATTGCACCAGAAGGGATATGCCTGGCAGACAAAACCTTCGCTCTCTTTCAGTCTTAAAACCTGAAGAATATTTTGTCTGTTATTATTGTTTGTGTGTGTGTGTGTGTGTGTGTGTGTGTGTGTGTGTGTGTGTGTGTGTGTGTGTGTGTAAAACCCTGATTTACGCAAAAACAAGTTTGAGGTCTGTGTTCTGTCAGACTAAAGTGGCTTCCCTAACTGCCACAGACAGGCCCTAATACAGCTGCAAACACATTCACAACACACTTCCAAATAAATGGCATAATGAGTCATTAAAAATGGCCTTTCACAGAAAGGGTACATTAAAAAAAACATGTGAAAAACAAGGACAGAAACAGAGGCTTCAATTTATGTGTATGTATGCCTGAGCATGAACTGAATATAAATTGGTGGAAGCATTAAATATTGAACAGAAAAAATATTCCCAGGCCTGTCTTTGCTTATATAACGGCATTGGCATGATTCACATAAGGGGGAATGGGCATATTTTGAGGTCTGCACTTCTTGGCACAATGTAGAGAGGGCCTCCCACAGCTACTTAATTAGATCACAAAGCTCTTTTAAATTGCATCACAACTCTAAAGCATCTGCATATGGTTTCTTCATGCGATATGAACACATATGGGTGTGCACTGATACAAAATTCCTACACTGTATTTTAAGCCTACGATGTATACTAAACCTCATAAATATTTCATAAGATTAACATTAGCTATGAAACTGGAGAACCAAGAGTGACACCACTAACACACAAAATACCTCTCCATTTCTAATATATTGGAATCAGAGTTCATGAACTTTGAGGACTCTTGTTTTAAAGATTGTTGTTTTTAAAGATTAAAGAGTAAACCTCTACATATGGGCGCCCGCTGTACCAACTGGGCCACCCGGGCGCCCTTGTTCCAGTCTTTACATGGCAGGGAACATTATGTTTCTGCAACTGCTCGGACTCACTCATAAGGCAGTAATATCTTTACAGAGAACCTCAAAGGAATACACTTTCTTTGGCAAATTAGCTCTTTGATCAACGAACCATTGTTCCACAAGAAGACTTGTTCCCCTTTGTGTGTGTTCAGAATTTAGTCTGTTATACCAGGTCTGCAAGATGGTGTTAAGCTCTCTCATGCTGTACATTGAATGTAAAAGTAGTAAAACAGCAAAACGCAACAGTGAGTTAATAGACAGAAGGTCTGGTTCTGAAACCCACCATTACTTTTGGTCTGATTATATTTGTAGTCATAGCTCCAAACTAAAACCAGAGTTTTACCAATTTTTTACAGTTTTAATCTGGCGAGGTTTTGTACGGCTGCTTGTAGCATAAGTATCCAATTTTTATTCCCAAGAGATAGACAACATGGGTCAAGCTTTATCAATATTTCCATCACATCATCATGATCTAGTAAAAAGTGAAACTTGAGTGTTGTATCTCTACTAGAAAATAAAATTCAAATAATGTTCAGCCCTTAAAGAGGGACAGGCCACTGGGTGAGACCAATTTGTATCAATATTTTAATTATATGATCATCTAAAAACAGGTATACTTTTCTTTCGTACTGTAATAACAAAAATCCGGGCACGCTTTTTTCATTCACTTGAATGGGAAAGTGTGTCAAAACTTTTGACCGGTACTGTTACTTGTATTCTCTGCTCAATTATTTTCTTCATCAAGGCACGAAGCAAATCATGGAGGGGTACCTTGTATGATTATTCTAATGTGGATTTTCTTGTAATGTTTTGTTTTTCCCACTTCCCACTGGAGGGAAGAAAATCAGCAGGTCCCATAATGATGCTTTGATTTCCATCCCGAAGCTATATGTTTTCCAGACAGAAATACCCTGTCACAGATGCATATATCATGCTTCCTCTCTTTGTCTATAAATGACTCGCATCCTAGGGGAAACACTCAGAAGAAAGTGGGCTAACCTTGTAAAGATAAATTAGGAGGTAATCCGGTACGGCTGCTGCATAAAATACCAACTTTACCTATGTTTCCATCCACACGGTTTTATCCGAATTAAGTGATATGGAATGAAAAATTGGAAAAAGTCAAATTTGATGGAATTTAATGAATATTGACTCTAAGAAAATACGTTTGCTCTCATTGGATTTTATCTTGATCAATATACTGCTTATGTGATAAACTGTGGTAGAAACGTTATTTCCCGAATAAATAATGAATTGTGGCTAATTTTAGGTCATTTTATGGTTGCAACCCGCCACACAACGAAAAAGTATTAGTTAATTTCTGCCCAGTATTTCCTCTCTGTCTGCCCACATGGCGAGTGTCAACAAAGACAGATGGAAGTGGACGTACGAGGAGACAACCGGCTTTCTGGATTTAGTTTATTAGGAACTCGTGAAGAAATGGCCAACAAAGGTTACGGCAAGCCATGGGTCGTCTTCCGGAGTAAATGGAAGGCGCTCAAACAGCGAGACATGTCTCAAAAAAGAGTTGTCTCGCAGTGGTGCTGGAGAAAAAATAAAAGGCAAGCTGCATCTGCATCAACCTAGCAATGTGTTGATAGCGTAGTTTTCTTATTATAGCTTGATATGTTGCTATCAGCTGGCACATAAACACTACAACTTGTGCAATATTGATCATGTGTTGGTAGACAGGGCGACCCATTTAGTCTAGAAAAACTTTGTAAATGCTTGCTTGAATGTTGTGCGATTCAGTGCAAAAATGAATGGAAACACCTTAAAAAAAAACTTTTGGATGGAAACCTTTTGGATGTAAAAAAAACATTTGGATGGAAACACACTTTTACCAGCTTTATTCGCATGAGTTTTTTTTTTACCAAACTTCCGATAATTTGATTGACTAGTGGATGGAAACTTAGCTACTGTCAATTTCCCACACAAATAACAAGGTTAGGCACACAATGCAAGTAATTGCTAAGTATATATAACTGAAAGAAGTATGATTATCAGATGACCACCAGGATTGGTGGCATTTAAAACAAAATGATAAATCAGGGATAAGGTTTCAGGAGTAACAAAATTAGAAAGGTTCAGTACATTCAAATATTTTACATGTACTGGGATGGCATCTGCTTAGAAATATTCAATGTACATCTACTTATTAATCTAAGGTTTTAGCATTTCCTCTGGACCAGTGCCCCAAAGAATGATATTGCTTGCACTTTTAACAAAAACAGGCATGCCCATAGGCTTACATTAGCTGTGCCTAGCTAGTTAGCTGGCCTGGTCAACAGAAAAGACTTCCTCTGCAAATTACAAGGCTGTATAAGCATACTCAGAATGCCAAAAGGCCTTGTAGTGAGTTTGCTGCGAGCAGCCAGATGGCATATATGGATCTATAGGAGGCTGTTTGCAGGACAGACATCAGAGAAAGACAGTAGATAGTGGAAAAAGACACATGAAAGACAGGAGAATAAAAAGGGAAAGTGCTAGGAGAGCAAGAGATAAGAAGGGAGAGCCCGGGAGAGCACAAGTCAAATGAAGTGATAGGGGAACAATATGGAGCTGAAAGGATGCAGTGATGAGAACAAGAAAGCAATGAGAGAGAAACTGATAAAGGGCGAGATAGAGAGGTGCAGGCACAGGCTCATAGTACAACCTCCAAATAATCACTGATTCACATTAAAAAATGATTTGGTTTTGTCATCTTAACATTGCCAAACCCACCCATACTGTAGGATTAACCATATCACAACCAACATTTTGACTCGTTCTGTATGTAATCTTATTCGTAAATGATTCTGCTGCCTTTGCAAACAAACTCCCCAAACAAGCACATCGATCTTCCGTCTAACGTATTCTGGTACCAGGTATACATAGGAACTCCCTTATGCTTCAACATGGTGTTCATTATGGACAGTCAGTGACTGGCGCAGAATTCTAATAACACACATAAATAACAAGAAGAAGAAAAAAGGTCTAGAGCCCCACTAGCAGCTCTGTGAGGCGGTACTTGAGGAGGTACAGTGGTGCTTTGAGCACAATTTCATTGTCAGCATGCTTTTGAAAATGCTACCGATACCAGTGAGAACATGAAATAGACACCAGGAAGTTCCGTTTGAAGGCCGATTACATGCCAAGACCCTGAATAGATGTTCACACGCCTTTGGGGCCCCCACTGACCTTGCACAAAAATTAATCAAAAATTTGATATTTATGGCTTAATACTCAAGATATTTGATTAATTCTTACACAACAGTTGCTCAATAGTAAAGTAGTTTCTTAGGGGGTTGTCGGTTCAACAAGATTTTCCCTTTCATGCATTAAGACAAGCACAAATCATTCAATTCTCATCGAACACTAGATTAAATGTTGACGTCAAAGTTGATTTTTGGCAGGGAAATGTTAAGTTTGCACAAGACAAGCTTTGAATGTGAAAATATGAGATCCTTAAGGCAGTCTTAGCAACGACCTGCAGCTGCAAGAGAAACGGATGCAGTCTTTCTCAGATTAAGACTCCATACATTTGCTGTTGTGGATAGTCCACGGTAGATATACTCAGTGAACAGGAAATGATGAATCCAAACTGGGCAAGGATTTACCAATTAACGGACAAAACAATTTACAGAGGTTAGACGAGCAGGCTGTTTACTAAAATCAAGTCACAAGATTTCTTGGCAATGAAACCTTTGAACAGCAACTTGCTGCTGCTACATTGGCTGCCAAAGTGCTTTAACAGGAATTGCACAGTCGTGCTTAGCCAGGGAATTCACACTTTGTTTTCGCTGTAGCAGCACAAAAGAGGGGTCTGGCAGACCCTATCTTTTAGCGGAGATAGACCAAAAAACATCCAGGGTTATTTGATTATTAAGCAACCAATCACATTCATTTGCAGGCAGTACTGAGGCTATGTGTGGCTCTGTGCGTGTGTGTGTGTGTGTGTGTGTGTGGACCTACCTGACCAGTGTCCAGTGGTGGCCCCAGAGCGGTCGGTGCAGGTGTTACTGACAGGCAGGAAGACGGTCTCCCAGCCGCCGGGGGCGTAGCGCCAGTTGTGGGACTCCAGGATGAGCGTGCGTTGGGTGCCATAAGCGATCATGAAGCAGTAGACAACATGGTGGAGCTGGCAGCCATAACCACAGCCCTTATTAATGTTACACACCAGCTTTCTCGCCTTACTGCAATCAGGGGGGTTCTGGGAGGAAAAGAGGAAGGATCGTTTCAACATTTTTTATTGCTTGACCTTCTTCTTTTATCGCTCAAAGCCCTGCTCTCTGACTTGTAATAACACATGGCTGATATTGTTTTCTTTGTTCCCTTTGCCTGTGTGTCTCCCACTCCACTCCGGACTAATTGTATACCTGTTCACTCTTTTTCTCGGTTTGCCTCGGTTAATTGTTAAAGGATCAAAATGGTGATGAACTATATATTTACATTTTACGGTAACAAGTATTGTCTTGGTAGACAAAGACAGATTTTATATTTGGGTTTGGTGTTTTCCTGGAATTTGTTGACAATCAGAAAAAAATCACCAGCCACATCCTTTTATATCTTCCTCCTATATCTCCCTTTTGTAGCTCTTGCATTCTCTCATTCACTGCCACCTTCTGCTTCCTTCCCCGTCTATTTCTTATTCTCATTATTCCCCCCTCTCTCTCTCTCCCTCTCTCTCCCTCTCTCTCCCTATGTTTTTATGCTCTGATACCCCCTCCTCCTTTTCCTACTCTCTCTTCAGTTCCCTGTCTCACTCCCATTCCTCATCTCATAAATTAGCTTCGATATCACACACACTCTGAGGGGAAGAATACTAAATAAGAGGTGCTGGGGGTAGAAACTAGGACTTTTTTTCCGTAAAAAGAAAACAGGGAAACCAACAGAGTCACACATGCCGTGTTGTCGATGTGTCCCCGGGCGGTTTGATTCGCTCAGCAGCCAGTCTGATCGAATCCACAACGCTTGTGCCAACCAGCTTCCTAAACAGCAATTACGGGCTGATGGGAGTGTTTTCCTCATTAGGCTGCTGCATCTGTAGAGGGTTCACAGTAATCAGGCCGCGCGGCACCCACCGGCTAGCAGAGTACAGCAGCCATTGAACTGACAACAAGCCACGCAGGTATTTCCCTGGAGTTACAGGCTGCCGGTTCACTACTACCCCCAAAGGTGTAAGCTAATTTACTGTGCTAATAATCTACATTGGCATCCTGACAAAAGAATCTGAGCCGCAATTTCTGCATGAGATCAATATGTGGCATGAGCCATGTGGCGTAGAGGCCATCCTTGGATCCCTGTTTGATATTGATGTGGCTGGAATGACTCGAAAGCACTGAGAGACTCGGTTCTAGGATAATGACGGCAGATGCATGCAAAAAGCAGCATCTGAGTACCGCTCTGTACTGTATGTTAAGTGCCTGTTTAAATGGTGAGCTTTTTGAGGGCCAATGCAGAGGGATTCAGTTCAGAGAAACAACAGTGATATTGTTTATATTGGAAATATGGCTGAAAACAACCAGGTAAGAGAAATAGTATGTCAAGCTCAGGTAATTTTCCACTGTGATGCCCACATTCCAAAAAAAGAGTGGAAGATGACAGGAAGATGTGCACACTTTAGTAAGGCCTATGCTTTAATATGAATGTCTCATAAAAACCCATCCTTTGTGTGAACTGTTGTAACCTGACTGTTATATAACCACTAAGTTGCCAGTAAGTCTGATACTCCATGTATTTTTCTGGACTTTTCAAATATGTTATACCATCAGTAACCACCAGTGTCGCCAAATCGACCAGGACTAAAATCTTAAAGCTCCAAAAACCTTTTTTTAACAAGCTGTAAACACAATACTAGTCAGGTTTCCATCCAAATGTATTGCAAAAGAATACTTTCCATCCAGTACTATTATGTGGTTATTGGTTTATCGAGATAAGCAGTAGGTGGTGTTGATTCCATTTTAGTATAGAAAAAGAGGGTGCAACAAGATGACGTGATTAAAAGAGCACCAGTCAAAGCCCAAACAGTGAAAAACAATGTAGAAAGCTTGCTTGAAATATGACATATCTGTTTGTTTCCTCCCACTTGCCCTTCTCTCGCTCTCTCTTTGTTCCTCATCCAACAAATGAGACAAGAATTAGCTAACACACTAAGAAAGTAGTGGAGCTTCTCCTGTTGCTGTTGCAGAATTCAAGTTGCTGCAACCCCTAAGGTCCCTGACAAAATACTGAGAGACTGAACAAAAACAGTAACAGTGTGGCTGTTATAACCAAAACAATGTAGAAGTAAGGGGAACTGCCTGAGTCGGCTGATAATCCTCTAAGAGATCATGAATTTGACCATCCTCTTTCACAACCAATATAAAAATACTGATTATAGCTACTTTAAGGATTAAAACTTTATGGTGCTGGACACGCTTGTTGAGTGACTATGTGATCTTTAGGAAATGCAGTGCAAAAGAACGGCAAAGATCGAGAAAAACAAACAAAAATACACAATTTTTGTCACTACCAATTATAACCAGCATATAAAGGCTCACAGTGCAAAAATAGATGAAAAGAGTGTCCAACAGAAATACATCTGAAGAAGCCAGCCATGTTCACCGAATGTTTTGAGTGGACAGATGGGGCAGACGCAGAGATGGAGTTAGTCAAACCAGGAATGAAGGGAGAGGCTGGTGTGGGTGTCAGAGATAGCAGGATAGGAGGGTGGAGTCTGTCACTGTGTGGACATATAGTTGTATGAGTGTGTGTGAGAGAGAAAGCCACACACACGCACACACACACACACACACACACACACACACACACACACACACACACACACACACACACACACACACACACACACACACACACACACACACACACACACACACACACACACACGGCAACTCACTGCATCCAAGTGTGTGCATCAATCTTGCGGCCGTGCGTTGTGTGTGCGTGCGTGCAGCAATTGCCCGCATAGGTGTGGGTGAATCCATCTGTGCACAACTCGGTGTGTGTGATGAATTAGTGACGGCAGCTGGTGGAGCGGTGTGATCCCTCAGCGGTGGTGACAGCAGCTGTTAGTGGTGCTGTCGCCGCCCAGCCAGACTGACTGGGTCCTCTTCATCAAACACACCGGCTCATTAATGCTGCAGGGCCCAGTGCCGGGGCGCACCACCCCACCCGGGAACCCAGCAGCACCAGAGATGGGGGAGGGGAGCAGGGCTGCTGGGGTTGAGTGGATGTGTCATGGGTCTCAGGTTGTTGCTCTATGCATATCTGCATCTACCTCAGCCAGAGTAAATATGTGTGTGTCTGTCTTTGTACAGCGTAGAGGTTTTTGCATTTCTGCATATGTGTGTCTGCCAATCTGTTATTTGCAAGTCTGCATGTGTGTCTATGTGTTTTGGCATATGTGTTTGTGTGTGTCACTAAACTGCTGACAAGCAACAAGAATTCTGCTTGTCAGATCCGACTGCTGAGACAGTCTGCTATCACACCCCCTCACCTGCTCCTCGTGGAAACTGATGCCGACAGTTATGGATGGTGAGATGAGACAAGCAAGTGTGAAAGAGGTCCTAAAACATGCATATACGCAGTCGTATCTGCAAGAGATCCATTTGCATAAATGCTTACCATGTATTTGTGTCTTCATGTAGGTGTGTATATGACTGTGTGTGTGAGGCTGAGAGTGCAAGGCCAGTTGGTACAGGAGTGGGTCTGTAGGTACCTGTAGGTAGGTGATTCTGTTCTGGACCAGATCCGACAGGTCTTTAGCTTCCTTTATTCTCCACTCGCCCACGCCGTCCGCCTGGCTGAGGTAGTACAAGTCTGTCATGATGGACCTGCAGACACATACACATTTCAAAACTTTAGTTATGTAGGTATTATAACGAGGTGAACAAAGACACCGATTGCTACAAACTCTGTTGCGCTGTGGAGGAAGGTCTGGCAATGCGAGGCTAGTTCCTAGTAGACCAGACCAGGGACCCTGGATCTTCTTTCTCTATTTGGCTCTGTTTGGGTCAACTGCATTTTTAAATGTGTCTGGTTCACTGCCTCCTGCTCTCTTTCAGACGGAGTCTTTTTTTTTTTTTTACTAATACATTAATGTTGGGTTAGGTATGTTTTCCAGGTGTCCATTTCAGAATCGGCTACATTCATAATAGAATAGTTGTACCAACTAGACCGTAGAACAAATCAATCAGCAGGATTGTTTTACGTTACTTAATATTTCAGTTATCTAGTTCACAGGATAAAACAAAAATAGGCCGTTTCTAAACTGATTATAGAAAGACAATATATAATATGATGGTATAGCTACATCAAAATATCAAAAGACATTTACTGTGTATGTCAGTGCCCACCCCTACTTAAATGGGAACTACGCGTTTTTATACTTAATTTATCTTAACTGAACAGCTTCAGAGTCATTGGAATGGTTATATGACTTTTTTCAAGTGGAATGATGGTCGTCTCGCTCCACCCTAGCGCCTGTGAGCGGAAAAAACTCCCTTGCAACTTTTGGTCGGTGAGTCACCGGACTCTGCGTCAGGAAGGATCACATGATATCAGGTCTCGCAATGTAACAAACTGCTTCACGACACCGTAAACATACGGCCATTAGGGAACCGGCTAACAAGGTAGCGATTGAGTTTTTCACACTATCGTGATGTCTGAGTCGACAAAAAAGAAGCAAAAAGCTGGGGAAGTATTGTCAGAGGAACAGAGAAAGAAGAAACGGCAGACTATCCAAGCGAGGCGTCAGACACAAGTAAAAATAGGAGCTGCCAAATATCTAGTCTGAAGCTGTAGGTGGAGCTCTATAGAGAGAACTGCAAGCAAAAAGTGAGAAAACAGCAAAGAAATGGCCAAAACTACATATCGCCCCCTTAAATATGCAGACCAGTTTTGTCAACATGATCTTGACTAAGTGAACTTGCATATTTTATTCCTGTTGCAATACTTACATGTATTGTCTGTGACTTTACTCCTAGTCCAGATAGGATGCATATCTATATATGCAGACACTTCTTCTCCTCCCATAGAATACATTTACTTTAACTGACCTTATATGATTTTCTGCACAGAAATTCTCCTCAACAAAACGTACAGACAGATGATAAGAATCTACTGAATCATGTGACTTGTGTTCACCAGCAGGGAGATTGCGAGACCAAATCCTTCACCAACATAAGTCCCTATAACATTACGTAGGGCAGGACAACAAGGTCCAGGGTGCTCAGGAAGTTCAGTCCGATGATTGAAGGTACTCTTTTGGTCTGGAATTCAGTAAGAAAATAAGTATGTCCTTTTTTTTCTAAATATTACGTAGGGATTTAGATAGAACATCCACTAAAGCAGCACATGTTAATAGTTGGTGTGTGTAACATTACCGTGGCTCATCATGGTTACGAATGGTTCAAGAAAAAGTGTGTCAAGCTGACTGATCACAACGTCTTTCTGGTTGTTTAGCTCGGTTTTGGATTAAGTCTGCCATCTGCAAAGCCTCTGACAGCAAATATGTGCCATGTCACACATCGCCAACTATTGTGACCATCCACTTACAAACATGCCCAAGAGCTCTAATTCTTGCAGCTGTGAGCAGATACAAACACATCACAAACACTCACACACACACAAGCAAGCTTAATTTATTACTCACTTCTTTGACCCAAATCAGTCACATCCTGTGTGACTGAGGGTTATTTTGCATATATTCAGTAGTGCATGCAAAGACACATACTGACACATAAAGGAGATAAACGTAACATATCCCAACACAGCATTGCGGCAGGGTGAATGGTGCCTTTTTCTACAAATAGGACAGTATCATTACTCATTGACCCATTTTAAAGCTGGAACCACAATGTGTGCACGGATGTCAAACACTCTTCCAAAAACACACGGGGGAGCAATCACCAACCCTCTGAGGGAAGGAAAAGCTAACCTGGCTGGCCGCAAAACTTAACAAGAAGGAATCAACATACAAGCCCTGAGGAATTTGGCAGCAAGACAGGGGAACACCACACAACCGTAATTTCCTTTTGCATTGGGGGAGTGTATGCCCTTATGTGTGTTTAAATGTGTGTGGTCTTGGGGATATGTAAAGCTTGTGGGCTTCCCCAGTGCTTCTGATTGGCTGCAGCCACTGGGCTTGGCAGCAGAGCACAGCTTCTCTGAGTACTGATGCTGCACAAACGAGAGAGCTTTTACAAGGTTTCAGGCTAACATTACAGCATAAATATATCACCAGGCCAGGTAAGCCAGAGGATAGGCAGAAGGGAGGGAAGATAAAAGCTACTCTTTCGCTGACCTATAGGCCCACAGCAAGCTCTTCTATGGCACAATGTGAGCCATTTGGTGGGAAATGAACACTGAGTTTACACTATTTAACACTGAGCCCTTAAAAAGGGGTTGATTTAATTCCTTGTTTACCCTTCGACACAACAGTTTCAGACATAGTTTCCTATTCATCCTGTTGCATCAATGATCAGTGTTTTACATACTGTTTGGGGTTTTTAGGATTCCCCCTTAGTTTAAATTGTTAGACAATTTATGTCTATCATACTTTTGTGGGTGATTCTTCTTTCTTTGTGCTTCTCGTCTTTGGGTTCAGTCTAAAAATTACTGCAAATATGTTTAGTAAGTTTCTCATGTTTGTTCACTGTTTTAATTGTGGGTTTTTAGTGAGACCTTTATTTTCTAAAGATATAGTGATATACTGTAAGTTCAGGAGACACATTGCATTTGTTTGCAGCATGTACAGTACTGTGTAAAGCAATATATAAATAAATCCCTAAATATCTCAAACATGTAGTCATTTTTATCTACATATTATTACCTATTACCTGTCTATATTATAATTACCGTGCCACCCTGTGGCCGATTGGGTTCATATTTCTAAAGAAGCACATGCACACAATTTCTAGTTATTCCCCCAACTTTCATATTTTTAGCTCATTACAGCTCACAGTAATAGTATTATTAATAATAATAATAATAATAATAATAACTAAAACAGACAAACCTAGAAGGGCTCTACCGCTTTGCGGTTTGAACCCTAATAAGCTCTCCAGATTATCCATGTGTTAACTTTTCTAGAGCTTTCAACCCACTTCATCACTTCATCTTCCTTAGCAGATGGAATTTGACCGGTTGTCATGGAAATATACGTAGATGTTTAAAACTATTTTCCTGTGCTTTAAGTACCTTCTTCTTTGAAACTCAACAAGATTGTTTCAGTTCATCTTTAACTGAGACTTGGTATGAAGATGCCCTGTGATGTGGTGGTTTACTACAGTATATTTTACTGATACACAGGCACCAGTATGGTGATACACTCTTCTGTGATGCAGAGGCGTTGATTTCCTGTTTACGATATTTGAACTTCGATCTGTTTCCTTTTAACTGTCTATGAAACACTGTGAAACTAACAGCTCTTCATAACGCAGCGATCGTTATCATTGGGAGAGGGGGTAAATAATTGTATACTTTTTAAAGTGTGCTACATGTCTATTTTACTCGGGTCAGGAAGTATGTCAGACAAGGACCCGCTCCCTGAGCAGAATTTCAATGAGGGCGCCGTGCATTTATAGGAGTCAAACATTTCTCTGCTCTTTCCACCTCTGCCCCTATCTGTGCTGGCTCTCCCAGCCTTTGCCTTCAGCACTAAGAAAGACTGCATGTGTGTGTGAACATGCATGTCTGTGTGTGTGGGGTGAGGAATGTCTTTGGAAAGCTGTTTAGGCACCAATGACTAAACAATGGGCCCTGTAAACAATGGGCCACTTCGGCAGGATTACAATGAACCCCTTGGCTAAGTAACATCGAGCCGTTCTTCATTCAGCCGTGTGGAGGTTGTCCACATGACAGAGAGTGTGTATCTATGACCTTTGCCCTTTGTTTCTCAGCAACCACAGCCAGTGCTGCTTTCAAGATCTGTCTAAAGTGTCAACTTTCTGAACACCAACACCTATCCACCTAGGACTTCCGCTAATTCATTGACAATTTTCATCCTCAATTGATCTGGGGATTATTTTGTTCAAATAATCGATTCATCACTAAAGGTCCCATGTCATGGTGCTCTTTGGATGCTTTTATATAGACCTTAGTGGTCCCCTAATCCTGGATCTGAAGTCTCTTTCCCAAAATTCAGTCATGGTGCAGCATTACAGACACTAGAGCCAGTCCCACAATGAGCTTTCCTTAGGGTCTGCAATTTCTGTAGAGTCTGTAGCTTTGGAGGCGGAGAGACGCACTTTCAATGCTACTACTTTCTTACCTCAAATTAACAGTCATTCCTAAGGGTTATATTCGTCTAAATGCAAGCAAGAAGTAAAGTAAACAAAATTAAAAATCGAATCAAACATCTTATGTTGACTTTTTGTACCTGACAGTTCGATAATCTTCGATTGTTTTTTGGTCGACACCAATTAAGAATTGAGATTCAATACCCGGGCCTGTGTATACCATGTGGGTTAGGCTGATTGCTTAGTAATATCAGTTAGACTAAGGGAGTCACAGACCTAGAGATTAGTGATGTGTGATAACGTTGGTAGCGTTTACATTTACTCAAAGGTAGAACATCCTTAAGGAATAAGAGTCCCAGTACTTGATGGGAGTGTGTTAAGTTGAAGAAACCGCACACAAAGAAGAAACACAAGCAATCACACTCATATCTTTGAGTTTGTTTGGGTTTCAAATTCACCAAATGTGCAGGACTTTTTACTAGAGCAGACACAAAAAAAATGCAAACTCCACACAGAAAAGCTCCGCCAGCCAGGTCTGCTTCAACCTCCTCTGTGGAGGTGACAGTGTAATTCATTGAGACACTGCCCCAATAACAACAGTCTGATTCACAGATTTCAGTGTCAGCTCTGCCACATATGTAATGGCTTTGTTCAAATCACTGTGGAACATTTTGACATTTCCACTTTGAAGGATGCTAACCTCTCTTGGTGTCCCAGGTCCTGCAGGAGCGTGTCGGCGTACTTCTGCCTCTCGCTGAGCTCGGCGTTGGCCAATTTCTTCACCTCGCTGCGAACAAAGTACCAGAACTCCTTAACACCGTTCTCCACCGTCCTCCGCAGCTCCTCCTGAGTGGGCCCTGGGCCTGCAGGGGGACGGGGGGTAAGTAAGCGAACAGCTCACAACATAACATAACAAAGATACTCAGCTGGCATGACAGTTTAAACACAGGCATCATCTAGAACAATGAATCGATGACGTTAACGTCAAAGCTGTTCCACGGGAATACAGCTGGGAGGAACAAGATAGGAAAGGACGCGAGGTCTTAAGGAATGTTTGAGCATTATATTACATGAGTCTAAACAAGCTAATGGAACAAACCAAGCTGTAACCACTAAATGTTCCCCTTTTATTCTTTGTCCCTTGGTGTTGCCTCTCTCATGTCTTTTCTCACACAGTTCTAACAACAGGAAGGAAGTATATACCCCAGCTGAGCCCAACAATGTGGAGTAACCCACATGCATAACACAGCTGACTGCTCTGATTTCTGCGGAGAGAAACAAAAAACAATCCAGGAATGGGAAGGACAGCCTCAAGCGTCAAGAAGGAGGAGGTGGTGGTGGTGGTGAGGGAAAATCTCTTTTCTTATGTTGCACTCTCTTCTCTCCTCCCTCTCTCCATGGGTGGAAAAAAGCTTGAGGGTATTTTTAGCTTTTTCTTCCCCTGCGGCAAGATGGAAAGGCTGACCCCTTGGTGCCCTCTACGCTCACATGTCCTTTATATTCTCTCTGTCTTTTCTCTCCTCTCTGTCCTCCATTCAGGCGGCTTCCACTTCATTCACTCTTTTACCCGCTCACTTGACAGCTTTCGCTCCCCTCTGACCACTGCTTAGAGTGGGACATACACGTTATAACCCTGCCCATCCGGCGCCACAGCTCTGCCACCATCGCCAGGCTGCAGCTTAAGCTCACATGAGAGGTTGACTGGTTTCAACCATATGTAGCCAAGACTGGTGCGGACCTTTACATGACCCTGCCCTGCTTACCATCTCCAGTGAGTTTCTGGAAGCTGTGGATCTTCTGTTTAGCTCTGGTTAGCTGGTCCTCCAGGGAGCGCAGTCTCCCTGCAGCGAGGGAACCGGCTTCTGCCTGACCCTCTGGTATCCTTGGGGAGAAAACCACAATGAGAGGATGTGATGGGTGAGCATGGGAGCATGTGTACAACGAGAGAAGGAACACAACGCAAACATGTCTTACTCTGCACAAATTCCCTGCTGAAATGGTAAAACTGTATCTCAGTAAAAATCTAATCAGAAAAAAAATTATACTCAGTGTAGCGTTGCAAGTAATAAGTAAATTCATTTTTCAGAGAAGCTCTCAATCTATTTTTATTACTCAATTAAGTAAAAAAAAGAAAGAATACAAAAGCATGCCCATAAGTTTCCAAAGACCAAGTTGCATATTTAGTAAAACAGCCCCTTTATTTAATTTGCTAAATTCCTTAAAAAACTAAAACAATCATTAATAATGTAAATTGCTGACTAAGCAAATGGTTCAGCACTCACTTCATGTAAAACTACTGGATATCATGTTATTACATCCATCTTCATCCGCTTATAATTACACGTGATATTTCCAAAGCAATGCAAACTAGACAAGAGAGTAAATTTCTGCTTCACTTATGTTTATTGGGCAACACCATGGATGAATTATCTTGAGAAATACATCATTTTTAAGTAGGCTGCAGATTAGACCATTGACAGTTTTCTCCCTCACTTAGGGCGTTTTCACACCTACCTAATTTGGTCCGGACTTTTGGACTTTTCAGTTTGGTCCGCACCAAAATTGCAAGTGAAAAAAGTGCCTCAAAAGACCAAATCTTGGTCCAATCAAAAGAGGCGGTCTCAGTCCGGACCCAACTGAACCATGGCTCGGTTCGTTTGCAGTATGAAAACACTTGTTGGACATTCAGACCGATTACAGATATTTAGTCAACTGCGTACCATAGAAGAAGAAGAAAAACCCCGGTAAAAAAGATTTAAAAGATTAGATATTTAATTTCAATTTGGTCAGACAAAAACATAAAAAGTCAATTAGAAAACACTTACAAAAATGTTGACATTTAAATGTCTGCAAACGTTTGCACTACGAGAACGTACATTTCCTGCGAGTACTGTGCTTGTGGTTGGTGCTGACGTTGTTGCCGTTGGTAGTAACACCATATAACGCTGTCAGGATTTGCTCATTCATTTGTTTGCTCATTTTCATTCATACGTAAAAGTACACACCAAAAAATGTCGACATGACAACACGCCAACGTCAGACGCGCGCCCGTTTACTCTCCAATCAAAGGGAGACGCAACACACGTGCATGTGGACGACACGCCGTAGGTATGTCATGGAAAGTTCTTAACTGCGCTAACAAAATCACTATGTGAAACCAAAAAGAAGGGGATCAAATTGTTTGGCATGTGTTGTTTTGTCTCCCTCACTCGCAGCTTTCCTCTCTGTGGGACGCGTTCCATGTCTAAGTGAATTGCTCGTAATTGTTTGTATCTGTTAATTTCTGAATATAAAAAAAGAATTTGATCACAAAAAAAGTACAGGATCAAATGTAATTAAATACAAACGTTGGTTTTGGACCTTGGTCCGGACATTTAGGTGTGAAAAAGCCTTCAGACTTCATCCTCAACCATTTCTACACCTAAATGGATGACCACACCGCTCACTTCAAAGTCTTCTTCCACCATCAACCAAAATTAGAATGAACTTTTAACAAATTAAAAAAAAAACACAATTACATCAAAGCTATTAAAGTGCAGTCAACAGATTAAAAATAATTATTTGCTGTCCTTTGGCCATTTATCAACAGCCAAACTTAATATCCCTTTACATTATTGTACATACTGTATGCTGATTGGTGCAGTGGCCACTGTGAGCATGCATGACAGACATTTGTGCTCAAAAGCATCATATTTAAAGGGCGTGGCAATCTAACAGCTGATAATCTTGCTAACTGCTCATTAAAGTTGAAAAGATGTTCGAGCAGTCTTTCAGTCCATTTATCTCATTGCACATTATAATAATTAACAAGCTATTTTTAAATGCAAATCTGTAAATGGATCTGTGTTAAAGGGACGCTAGGCCATTTCTCTGTTCCTCAGACAATGTTTTCCTAGCTTTTTGTTGCTTTTTTGCCAGCTCAGCCATGATGATAGGGTGAAAAACACAATTTTTACGATGTTAGCCGGTTCCTGGATGGGCGTATGTGTGCACAGTGCCGTGAAGCAATTCGTTAGATCACGAGACCTGATACCACGTGATCCTTCGTGAAGCTGAGGTCGGTGGCTCGCTGGCCGAAAGTTGCAA
The DNA here is from genome assembly GCF_013103735.1 of Etheostoma cragini. Taxonomy (NCBI): domain Eukaryota; kingdom Metazoa; phylum Chordata; class Actinopteri; order Perciformes; family Percidae; genus Etheostoma; species Etheostoma cragini. Next base: position 6,740,702 of record NC_048424.1, on the reverse strand, counting down.
GGGTGTTTTTTCCGCTCACAGGCGCTAGGGGGGGGGGGGGGGGGGGGGGGGGGGGGGGGACACCACCATTCAATTCAAAAAAAGTCATATAAGCATTCCAATGACCCCAAAGCTTTTAAGGTAAATTAAGCAAAAAAAAAAACTAATAAATTCAAATACATAAATAACCATTTCCGCAACCATTTTCATGCATGTAATGAAAAACTATTTCAAATCAGTCGAGGAGAAAAGACAACCTGCCACTGACATTATACCAAATCAATTCCTCTACATAAAACTATTAAAAATTGAATATGTATGAATGCACAGGGGCATTGGAGAAGTGCTGCAAAGGCCATGTTAATGAGTCATCAAGGCATGCAAACTCAATTTGCTCCCTCAGTAAGGAACATCAGTTGCTGGCAGGCATAAAGATGAGACTTTTAAAGTTGCAACAGCCCTTCTTGGTGCACAAGTCCCCCCTGACTGTTCAAGCCCTGTCCTTCCACTTCACTGAGCACTAACCGAGCATTGTGCTTCAAAGCAATGGAAATAACAAGAGAAAAGGATGGATATGTTAACTTCTTCATTATGTAAGCGTGTGATGGACAAGGATCCCTTTGCATCATGGGTATTTACTGTATATGTAAGTCTTAAATTAATGCTCCCTTTCTCTGTGAAATCTGTAAAGGCCAATTCCAGCTGCCGGACACGTATCTCTTGAAATAAGACCAAGGTGCATTTTCTTTCCAAGTATCATCTCCGCTGTATATTGTCACAGCTAAGTCTGTTCAAACAATATTCAACAGGATCTCCAAAAGGCCACACCCTTACCTGCTTGTCACACAATTGTACTGGAAGTAGGACATCTTCCTAAGTGACATCATTTCCCAGGGGTTTTAAGTGCTGCTAAAACTGTAACATAAAGCAACATGATCCATCGTTGAACAAGGCAGAAGAAATAGGCCAGACCAGCACAGGCTAATAAGTAGAGACGTGATACAGAGGTTAGCGAACAAGCTCCAAAGAGACATAAACTGCTGAGACAATACTGGTGCAGGCAAACCACAAGCATCCCCAAACAAGACATGTAGATATAAAATATATCCAAACACTCAGCGGTATCAAAACCCACAGACATACACACACACACGCACGCAGGAAGGAAGCAAATACTGTACACAAATACACAAATGATCCCCGACGGTACCTCTAGAGGACCTGAAGCAGAGACGAGATAAGGCAGCTGGATTTGACAGTGTCTTAATCAAACGATATAGGAGAGGTAACAGAGGAGAAAAACTCTGGCTCGGGGGAAGCAGGGCAGAAAGGTGGGGGGAAATACTGACGAGCGAAAGACTAAAGCTATGAAAGCACAGGGTGACGAGCCCCACCGGCACTAAGCACTGAGACGGAAAGCAGGTGAGGTTCAGCATGCAACCCAGTTTCCTCTGAAATGCTTCCCCAGCTGTCGCTCTATCGCCTCCTTCACCCGCACCTGATAACCATGGAGTAAACAGGGTGATCGGAGCCAGGCGCAGCAGTTTCAACAGTGCCTAGGTGGCACTGCAGTGCATACATGTTTCCGGGGTTAGATTTAATATAATCTGCTTGACTTCAAAAGAAAACCTGCTGTATGTGCTGACCTGGGAAACCATACATAAGGATGAAGATGTAAAGTATTCCGGCAGCTGTAGATTAAAGCAGGCTACGTTAACACAATTTGCCTTCAAGAGGAAAACGTGAAGAGGAAACTTTGTTCCCACAGTCTGTGCGTAAATACGTGTGCGTATGCAAATGGCCACACTGTGATGCATCAAACACTGGACTGACATGTTCCAGCCTTTAAACTCACTGTGTGTTAAACAAAACCACTTGACTCCAATAAGACAAGCTTATGAACCACAGGAATGTGCCAGTGGCAAAACACACACAAACACTATAAATGTGTGAAAAGGTGTGGTCATTACCATGAAAAGTTTGAAGTCATTGGGAACAGTAATTGTATGACTGTCTAATACTGCATTGTATAAGTACTACAGTAATTATGTATATGAGCTGTTTGAGTGGATATTTCTGCACTGCATCTCCTTCCTTTGCTGTCTCCATGTTATGTCCACTGACTGAACAATATAATTCCAAGTAAACTGATTCTGAATAGTGCATTCTTGCTTTGAATGCTTCAACGCCCCAGTACACTCAGAGCAAGCCAGCTCCGCTTCGAGCCCTACTTGACAGAGATGTCCTGACCACAGACAGCTCTCACAATGGGGCTAGTGTATGTGGTAGTATGCCTTAACTCGCCGTGCCTGAGCGACGGCAGGGTCGATGGCAGTTCAGGTCGTGAAGCAGCCGCAGAATCTGTTTGGTGGGACCGCACTGGGTTAAACCCATTACAGGATAAATGAGTCAAGGCCTTCTTGTACATGCGTGGACAGTGGCCTCACTACCCCTAAATATGTTTGCATTGGCATTTTTCTTTTACTTGAAAGAAAGGGACCCAGATAAGGCAGACATATGCAAAATGTAACACATGTAGACAAGCTTTAAGTGCAATGAAAGCAGCCTCCACAACTCTTCTCATCCCCTCATTCCTCATTTTCCATTTCCTCCTTGCTGCTCTTTACTTAGTGCAGTCCTCACATCATCCATCATGTTTCCTTCCTCTTGGCCTCCTCTGCATCGCCCCCTTCCTCCCTCCAGGCCTCTGTTGGCATGCTTGGGGGATCGATCAGGTCCTCATCGCTCAGCCCAGCTGTCACTCTTACCACTCGCTCCCTCTGATGTCACACCATCAGGCCGGCGCGTGTCATTGTCTCCACAGGAGCCGTGGCTTCATGCCCGAGGTGACTGACAGCTGCAGAAAGGGCGGAGCCAGGCAAACCGAGCAACTCGACCTCGTGCTCACCTCTCATTAATGCTGCTGGGTGATTGGTAGGTTGGCATGCCGCCTGTCACTCAAGTCACTCAGGAATGGCCTGAATAACTAAACCACTGGATTGAATCAGTAGGCCAGCCAGGTGATACTAATTTGAATCTAAACAGTAATTGATAGAGTGATTGATTTCACATGACAATTCTAATTCAAAAAATTATGGAGAGAGAGAGCAAAAATAGGTAAACTGTGATCAAATGCGTATGAAAAATCCATTTAGCAGGTTGAATAACTAAGTATCTTCCTCCTCTCAGCGATGCTACACAAATGTGCAATTTGTGATCAAGAAAATCAATATCCCATGCACACTGCTTCAGCATGACTATCACTCTCTATCATAAAGCCGACGAGACAATGTAAACCAGATCCCTTCAGGTATGTAATGAATGCACAACACTGCCCAATACGGCATTACACATCCATCTAGTGCAGCTCTGGTGTGATGACGACAGTAACCAAGTTAAATCCTACTGAACTATAACTTAATCTCATTGCAGTTGTGTATCTACTGCTCAACTCAACATAAAGGTGTAATGACAGGTTTTTTCTGGGTTTAAATCTCTCTGAGGCCACTCATAAAAACATATGCAGTAATGTGAAGGTTAGGTACTTTGAATGGCACCTTTATTGTCTTATGTCAGCGCCATGCTTGTAAACAACTGGTTCTGCTACTTGTGCAACATTCAGAAATTCACGTTCTCAGTCCAAATCTGCAGAACGTGCATGTCAGTGAACTGGGTTGGGCATGCGTTGAGCTAGTCGATAAGTAAACTTGTGAGTTGTTACATAGTCAGTCAGTCAGTCCGTGACAGCCTGCAAGCTGGAGTCTGGCTCGGCTCCATGCCTCTGTCAGCAGTTTTGTAGTGGAATAAGAGGGAGGACGGAGGTGGAGAAGGAATTAAACTAGGAAGAGGAGGAGGCAAGGAACGGAGAAGGGAGGGGCTGTGGCAGGAATGATGGGCAGCTCACTAACAGCCTCTTTGGGTCAATTAGAGCTCTAATATAAGGATAAGAGACACTACAGGGAGGTGCAGTTCAATCGGGGGCCTGTATCTGACCACTGCACGCCCCCCCCACCACCCACACACACACACACACACACACACACCCACACACCCACACACACACAAAGACACAGAATTGAACAGAGGACAAACCAACCCGTCTCTGTCGATAGCTCACAAACCTCAGAAAGCCAGTTGCCTGCTTTTGGCTTGCTGTGCTATATACTTAGCTGAAGCTGAAGCTTAGAGGGACTTGAGAAGGCCCTGTAGCGCTGCCCCAGTGAACAACTGTGGCGGCCTCGGTCCCAGATCAACAACTGAACTCAATAACAAGCAACAAGCGCGCAGTGTGTCGGGGACCCATCTGGACACTGGTCGACTGAAAGCTGCACTTGTTCTTTATCTCATGAATTACACCTTTGTTTCTCAGCCAATTTTGAATAATTACAAAAGCAAGGGATTTAATCAGGGACCAGCTGTCTGAAGCAACGTGTGTGCATGTGTTTTTATGTTTGTATGTACCGATAAGGGGCCCAGCATCAAAGAGAATTTGAATATCACAGAAGAGCAGCAATGGCAACATCTGAAGCTCAAATTCGCTGTAACATGACTCACACGAGGACACACTGCTGCATTTCCTGCACATGCATGCACACTCAGTTGGACATACACACCGATGTTCAGACCCAGAGTGTATGCGCGGAGAGAAATGCTGTCAGCATGCAGAGATGAGAGCAGAACCATCTGTCTCTCTATTACTCTTAGCTTGAATGTGTGAATGATGCTGTGTGGTTAATGGGCTCGTACAATGTGCTATTGTCTGCCAAAATAACACAATAAAATCTGGTGAGGTGTATGACAGTCCATCCATCTGTCTGTCACACACAGTATCTCCGCCACCACTCATCAGCTTCTGATGAAACTTTGCAGCAACGTTTGTTTAACTGTATGGGGCACAATATACTGACTTAATCATATGCTGATTACATTTTCACAAAAAAACTTAAGAAACAATCATCTCATCGCCACATTCTGGGATTTGTAAAATTACTGATTAGACTACCAGGGAGCTGGAAGCCATTCTTAATTGCTGGACTTTTCAGAAACTTAAGGAAATGATGCATTGAACCATAGTTTGTTTTTCTAACTTCAAAAACAAAAGTAAACTGACTAGGCAAACAAAAAAAGCACATATCCTTTATTTGCTCAAAAGTGCTTTTGCGCAAAACCTTAGATCCACAGATCCAGTAGAGACAAAATTCTGGGAACTGATGCATTTTACCAAAGCAGTCCAACTGTGATGTTACATCGACTGGCCCAAGCAGGACCTTGCCAGAGCCAAGGAGATGGATATACTGACCCGGAGATTATAATGGAAAGGGAAGACAGTGATTCAGCGGTTTCTGTTGGGGATGTTTGTTTCTAAATACCTTGCTTAACTTTCATTACATTTACATGAATATGGATTTCCTTATTTTTTGTAATTATTTAGTTTCCTTTGTTTTAATCACTTGTGGCCATATCCCAAATATATACAGTACTGTACGTTTACAAAGTAATAGAAGGAGAAACCTCGTACTTTAAACAGGATTATAACAGTGTCAAGGTTTCTGAACTCCATCTGCATGCAAGTCATTTTCACTCCTCGACATCTAGGTCACACTATTATTTCTGCACCGACTGAGTCACCTCAGTGGTTGATGATGAAGTCTCTTTGCTTTCTGGGTGCCTGGACTCACATGCCGTATACTGGTTTCAATCACAGTAATCCAGCTAGCGTATTCAGGTTTCTCAAAGCCAGGTATGGGTTTATCCAGTTATTTGAGACTAAGATAGGATTTCTGTAAACATATAAACAGAATACTAATGCACATTTCCCCTTATAAACACTCATTTTAGTAAAAGTACATTTGGTGTTGTTACAGTCAATCCACTCAATTATAAAAAATAAAAAAAAAGCTTGTTGTTACCTGAGCGATTCGGCCATGCGCCGCAGGTCTTCGTTCTGCTGCTTGAGCCGCTCTAGCTTGGCCAGGATCTTGGAGAGCTCCCTGCTGGACCGCTCTGGGTGTTCACTGTCCCTCACCAAGTGGCCACCGATGTAGAAAAGGAGCGTGCCCCAGGCCAACAGCACCAGGGTAATCCAACGCCATGAACCCGCCCAGGGCCGCATGGTGCAACCTTGCCCACCCAAAAATGCCTCTTGGTGTGCCTGTACACCCACCGACCCACCGGCCTGCCTGCCGGATGTGCACACACACTCTTTGCCCTGTCACCACAAGTGCCACAGCGCCACCCTTGGCATCGGCATCTTTGCAGGGATGGTGTACAGAAAATGACAGATGGGAGGGCGCTGAGTGTGTTTGTGGCTCAGGGGTGTGTAAGAAAAGGCAGCAGGTGTTTCTCCAGCGATCGACCAGCCCTTCCTGCGTGTGCTAAAGCATGGCTAGCATGCTCTGATGTCTGTGTTTCGATGTCCCGTTCGATGACTCCTCCCCTCCACCCAGCTCCGTGTTGACCAGCCTGTCCCGCACCGTCTTGCTGTTTCCTTCCAGTCCACACAGGAGTCTTTTATTGGAGTTGTTTCCTGTAAAAACAAAGAAAGACATGGGAATTAGTTGAGCATATTGTTTTGACTTGCAAATACTGTGTGCTTGTTGGTTAAAAATAAGCAAATTAAAATCATAAAACCAGTTTGACAAATGCTCCTGAAGAGGAGAGCCAAGCATGACACGTCTCATATAATGCCACACAGAAACAGACAGCGCAGAACAGGGCAGGCAGACCGACAGTTAGACGCTGCAGACTGGTCCTGACTCAACCCTTTCTCAGCAGCCTACAGGATTGATCACCATGACACTGCAATTTGCATTTACATAGCGATGTGCAGTTCCTGAACTATGCTGCATTGCTGTTGAGGCAGGACAGGGATGTTCAACTTTACGAGTCCTGCCTGCATTCACATTATACACACACACATACACACACACACACAACCAAGAATACATTTTGTTATGTGTCATTTCCTCAACTTCCCATACCGCATCTTCAACCACATCCTAACACAATCCCACTTCCAACACATTCTCTCTCATAAGGCATGACTAAGCCTGTCAGTTAATGGATTTATTTGGAGACGGCTAAAACCCACAAAGTTCTCTACAAGCATTTTCCTCCTTCCCAAATGCCCGCCGCCATCCCCGTAGCCTCCGTGACAGAATGCAACATTGTCAAGGTGATACGGTGAGCTCACTGGAGCAGAGGAAAAGAAAAATCCCTGGATCATCACTTCCCTTCATCCCAAAGCAGCGGGGGACATGAGATTGCGTGCCGGGTTCACGAAGCAACCTTCGCTGTCAACTCCCCCAACAAAGCCCTGCCACGCAACTGAGACTAGTCGTGTGATGGGATGAAGACTGGCAGGTGTGTCGGTGCACACGACATCCAAGTGTGTACGTGTGCTATCATCTCTGAGTGTGTGCCACAGCGTGCTGGAATAATGGCAAGCATCTTAGAATGTCATGTGATTGGCAATGGTGGGCTGTGGTTGATTGACATGTCGCAGTATCACTGGTGCCTCTGTCTGTGAGTGTTCAAGACAGAGGAAAGTGTTCCTGCTGGGGTTCGCCTGGTAGCGCAGAAGTGGGTTAACAGTACCTCATGTTTACCATGGCAGCACAGTTAATAGGTAGGATGTATTCTGTCTTGCTGTAATACTATAGAGACTGTTCATGCATCGCTGGCACAAACTGCCCAGAATGTAACCGCTGAGCTGAGATCATTGGAACAATAAGGTGCAAACTCTTCTCCTTCATTTCTTATTGATATGGGATTATTGAAATTTGTGCAGACGTTACTTCCTTGCTGGTGCTCCTGTTGTGACTAACCTAGGCTGACACAAAGGTGGCTCTTCTTTATGCATGCAGCACAAGGATGTGTTGAGCTGTGTTTTATTATTTAAAAAAAAGAGCTGCAAGAGGGTAATACTCCACCAGCTATTACACCACGGGGACTTTACTAAAAGGCAGGCTACAAAAAACCCTTGTCACTGTGTTTGAGGAGCCATAATGAGGTTTGTGCTCAGTAGACTAAAACTGATAAAAATAAAACTGTTAGATGAGGGAGGCAACTGCTGCCGAATAGGATATGGGACATTTTTTGAGCTCACACTTCTAGCTAGTTGTTTGGCTTATACTTAAACATCAAGCTGAGCTGGTAATGTATATATGGCATATTAACAGAACTTTGGGAAAATTACGATGAAGTCCTCGCAGTTCATTGCCTACATGGGACACTCTTTCTCAGAGATATCAATTCAGAACACCTGAACACATGCAGGAAATGTTGTCTTTACCGGTGGTGATGATGTCATCAGGGCACTGATGCTGCCATCAATTGTCTCCAATTTGGCTTGTGATTTGTGGAAAGGTCTAATGAAAAACTGAGAATTGTAGGGTCTAGCATTTCTGAAGCTTCACTCATACTGGGGACTAAAAGTCAGAATATCTCACTTTTGCTGCTTTGATTTGCTTCTGATTCTTTTCGCGTTTTTTGTCTTATGCAAGCCCCACACCATCTTTATGGAAGTGCATTTCTAAATTGCTTTAGCACCACATTTAATAGCTTTAAAATTCAAAATATAATTTTACAATGTAAAAAAACAGGGATCAGCGTAATCAAAGACAAAGCACATAGAAAAACACCCAACACACTTAGGGCCCTATCTTGCACCCGGTGCAGCGCAGCACAAGGACCGACGATTGTTATTTTAACACTGTATTAGTAAAATGTGCCTAGGCTTATACACAGCGTGCACACTACGCTTGTTACACACACACACACACAAAATATGACGATGCAAATCCACCATCAAAATAGCAATGTGCCAAGGTACAAATGCACCTGGCTTTTAAAGGGAATAGGAGATGACACTCTGATTTAGAGCCAGACAGATACATATATATCGACGGGTCGATATTAGGTATTTCCTGATCTATTGTTATTCATAGAATTTAACAAAATCGATTTAACATATATATATACACTCACCGGCCACTTTATTAGGTACGCCTGTCCAACTGCTCGTTAACACTTAATTTCTAAGCAGCCAATCACATGGCGGCAACTC
>NC_048424.1:6717227-6731556 GCF_013103735.1 Etheostoma cragini | reverse complement strand
TATATATCAGCCTTGAAAATCCTTAAAAATTGGTCAGGCTCTACACTTATGAATTAAGGAAGACACTAACTACAACCATTTTGAACCATGTGCCTGGCGTCCGCCGTCAAACCAGCAAAAGTGGATTTGGACACACCCTAAACGCACCTGTGCCATGTGCTTCATGCCGTGCACTTAGGTCGTTAAAATAATGCCCTAACAGGTCATAAATGTTGGTTTTTGATTGTTAGAAATGGCAGCATTTTCAGTCTGCTGACCTCACACTTTTGGTGCAACATTTATAGCCAAAGCAGATTCGCCCTACTGTTAGAGTAAAGGTTTTAATACAGAGTGTGCTCTCTGAATATTGTGACCTTAGCTCAGTGTGTAGAGGTTAGGTAACAGAACCTGAGATCAACTGCCTGCAATTAAATATTGAAAGCACCCAATAATCATTATTAAAGAGATGTACTCGACTTCAGAGGGGATCAATCTGCAGGATTAATTTCTTAATTTCGTTTTAAAATTAAAGCCATTTTACCTAACTGCATATTATGACAATTATCAAATCTAGTGAATGGCTTCAGAAAATGAGTGAAAATGGTTTAACCGTTTCTTTTCAACATGCCTTTTAGTTTAGCCTTGGCTGTGATGCAGTGGCAAAGAAACACATTCATTGATCGCTGTGTTTTCTGACTAAAAGAATGAGGAGACCTCTATTGAGTCCCGTGTCAGCAGAATATGGCCTGATTAGAGAGAAAATGATACTCTACTACAATTTATTCCACCGATCAAGATCTGCTAGTGTAATATTTCACGAGCGATATTACTGAGGCGGAGTGCTGAAGATTTTTGCTTTTTCTCAAACCTCTCACATTTGCCCTTCAACACGAACCGGGGGCCTAAATAATAGAAATTATAATAATGACAGTTAAATAAATAAATTAAAGTTCTCTACCATGGCACAATCATTTCTAAGTTAGACTGTTAGACAGATATGCTGACAGTGGGACTTTAGAGAAATTGGCCATATGGGCCTCTTTTTTATTCCTCCAAGCCCCTCCTTCCTCCTCTTTCCAGTCAAATGCAAGCATAATTGCGAGGTCTTGGCTACTATGGACAAAATGAAATATGTCACAGCTTTCTTTTGAATGTGCAGTCTCTATACTTTTATAAACAGAAGGAATTCTGTTAATTAATGGGCTGCTCCGCCTTCACACTCGCTCTCCAAATCTTCTTCTCTACGTTTCACTTCAAACATTATCAACCCCCCCCCCCCCCCCCCCCCCCCCCCCCCCCCCCCCCCCCCCCCCCCCCCCCCCCCCCCCCCCCCCCCCCCCCCCCCCACAGTGCCCTTCACTTAGCTGTCGCGGCATCCAAAGGGGCTGCTTGGCCGGTAAAGGCTGGCGTGGTACACAGGAGTGTCGGTTTGGGGGTAAAAGGGGACCGAGTACCCAAAGCCCTCATGTGAGGAAAAAAATGCTAGAATGAATAGCTCTGGATTAGAGTGCTGATCGGATATTTCATATCGGATATTTCATATCGGATATTTCATATCGCATATTTCTATCCGAGCCCAGCGCACGTCCGACAGAGCTGTATCCAAACCTGACCCCGACAGACATTAAGATATATGTGTCCGAGCCAAACACAGTTAAAATAAAATAAAATTTGCATACTAATGACACGTGTAGGCTACATTTGCTACGTTTGTGTGGAAAGCCTGCTTTTATTAAGCAACTGTGAAGGCATTGGGAAATGGCAACAGATGAGCGCATCAGCACATAAGGGGCAACAAGTGCACAATAATAAGCTGTTAAATTTGAAATGTTCAATGTGTTAACCTTTCTGATTGTTTTGTTTCTGACCGTGGTCAGAAAACCAGGGGAGACTCGATACCTCCAGGGCCCGCGTTATAATATGAATAACGTGGGGGTTAAAATCCAAAGTAGCAGATTAATGAACTCGGCTTTCAGCCTGGGGTTCATTTCGGACACCGCACACACTGCGTACAAACTTAAACTTATTCCACTAACTCTTCTCCGGTTGCAACTACACGTCTGCTTCCTCTTTCCTTATCTCTCCTCTCTCCACTTCTCACACACACACACACACACACACACACACACACACACTGAGCTCTCTTAAGGGAGCCGCAGCACTTTACGACAATTGCTAAACATCTGTCCGCACCCGCCCCGGCCTGTCTGGTATTGCTGGGTCCCGTCAGGCAACCGCACTCTACTGTGGATACGGGGAAGGTCCCATAGAAAACCTCTTTCTACAGGGCCCAGAATTTTGTGCTACGCCCCTGGTGGTCCATGTGGCACTGCGGGGCGGACTGTCACCGCTGTCACAAAATCCCTGTGTGCTGCAGCAACATGCAGCAGCCTGAGGGGTAAGCAGAGATGACCTGTTTTCAGTCTTACTGGTTAATCTTCAACATGACTCACGCCACAGCAGAGGTCATCCATCAGCGGCTCTGGTCTCCAGGCAATAGGCACCACGATGAGGGACACTGTTGAATTATGCATGGGGCTCGACTAAGGACGGCTTCTATTACACCAACACAACCACTCCAGCTCCGGGACAACTGGATGGGACTGCATTTGTACCATATATGTCATTTCTCGTCCATGTTGGTGCAGCAGGGTGTATTTTAGTGTGTGTTGCTAGGGGCAACCCTAAAACCGCCTATACTTGATAGGTGGCAAATCGACTTTGCGCTGGCTGTTCCATTGAATTCCTATGGGGAGGGCAGTGCCACCCAACTATGCACTGCGCTACCCCTGGTGTTGCGCACCATTCGGATATGCTGCCTTGCGCTTCAAATATTTCAACTTGGATGTAATTGCCACTGACCTTTCGAAAGCGCAACCAATGAGATAACAGCTGTCGTAACCTAGCAACAGGAAATAGCTTCCTTGCCACCCTCGATAAGAAATACCTGTGCTAGGCTTGGATCTCTGCACTTTGCCCTGTGCCCTGCCTAGCAGTGCGCAGAGAGCAAATCACTTATGTGTAGGCGGCTTAAGAGGAATATGCAAGATGTCTTACATGTTATGGCATGTAGCATAGTGGAAGAGATGTGATCTGTCTGCAAAACAGACAGGTACTGTAGAAGAAGATCAGGAATACCAAAGGTAAAAAATGATTGGACAGGAGTTGTATTTTCATGCTGATACTGTCATAAGTGTCTGAAATACATTTTCCAATCCCAGTATATGACCAGTTTGATTTGAGATCTGCATCTCATTGTCAGCTTATGAGCACAACAGAGGGGGCAGCTTGCAGGTGTTTGGACTACAGAAATGCAGCAAAGGAAATATCAACTCTGTCGACTCTGGCAGCAATTTCTAACTGTTATTTATCCAGGGATGGTTTGCTGAGCAAGCTGTTCTTGCGAAACAGCCTTCTTTATAGCCATAAAGCTACACTTATTTTCACCTGATAGCTGCCTGGTGCGGCCACAGTTTCGTACAAATAGCCACTGAGCAGCCTTTCCAGCTATTTTCTCAGCTGGTCTGGAGGTTCAATTTGGCAACCTTTCAGCCTCTACCCCAGTTCCCAAGTAATGGATGTAGGGAACACAGGGGTTGACATGTTCCAAATGCAAGTACCAGAACCAAAGACACTACATAGTAGCTCTAACAAAGACTAAAAAAGAATTGAATCAGCGGATGGCACTTAAAATAGATCCTAATGTATTTAGTTCAAAAAGCTGCAGCAACATGGAGGAACAACACATATGATTCAGGGAGTTTTAAAACCTTGAATGTTTTCTCCCTTATTTCCTGCCATTTGCATTCAAAAAACAACATTAAGATTACATTTTGAGTCTTATTTTTTTCTTTATCAATATGACTGTCAGCAAACATCTGACTCATTCAGTAGCAGAGGGCTCCCACTCCCGGCAGCTGCACCCTCTTCTTGGTTAGCTCCGAGCTTCGATGACAAAGACACCCTTAGCTTTTTAGGGCGCCACCGTGGGTTTGCGGTAGTCATATATTCATATTATTATTGTGTCATATTATTGTGGAGTCAATACCTTTAAATGTTACAGTTTTTAGGCAAAACAATTACAATAAATTTTAATGAAATAGAATGATATAGTGGTTCTCCACCAGAATGATATTTCTAGTAGAGGGAAGTCTTTGAAACAGCATTTAGACCATTGATTAGGTAGATAGCATCTACAAAAGTAGAACTCAAGAAAAATGAAATAATAAGTGGAAATAAATGTACAATGCTTTTTTGGTATCCAATCGAACACTTGTGGTGGTCTCATGACCTAAGTACAAGTATTTCTTTTATAATTTTCAAAACTTCTGGCTTTACAGCCCTGCATACATTGACGTTTTCAAAGAAAATGAAAAGAGGAGTTTATGTATTTGTACAAAATATGTGTATCTGAAACTTAGACTTTGGGAAATTATCATGTACGATTTAAGATGTTAGATTTTCAACATGTAATAGTGTATGAGCACATTGGAGCTTATGCGGGTCATACATCTATACAGCCTATCTTGATTTTGTAAAAGCACCAGATATGTCTAAAACTATAATTACAAGCATTAACGAATGTTTTAGTTTAAATTGTGGTCACATGATGCATCGTAATTTCTTTCTAATCAAATTATCATAACTTACATATAGTATTATCCCAGCATTGATGTACTGGTTGCACTCGACTTAATAGAAACTTGGAGGCCAGTGTGTTCATCCACACACTTCCATCCCTGAGCAGCGACTATCTGAGCGAGGCCTCCACTTGAAAGTACTGAATGCAGCCCACCTCCTCGTAACTTTGAGATTAAGTCTCGCAGAAGTGGCTAAAGGTCTCAGAGAACTTCTAGCTAACGCAAGCGCTGAGCCCGCTACAGCTTGGCATTCAGTATCGGAGTTAAGCACACAGCCTCTCCTTCAAGGTTATCTCTGTGGAGAATTCGCTGACAGCAGAATCCACATGCACACGCGTTCACACACGCACATGCACTCACGCGGCGACACAAAGATAAGTACCTACGTACACACACACACACACACACTCACACACACTCACACTAACACTAACACTCACACTCACACTCACCATTAGTGGTGGTGGTGTTCGGGGGGTGCGGGGGGCATGTTTGGGCTGCTGGTTATGTAAACAAGTTTTTAATTAGGATGGAGGGACATATGATTTGCAGTAAAAAAAAAAAAAAAAAAACACCAATCATTCCTTTGTTTATTTCTTTTTATGTCCAAATAAAACGAGGACCTGTGCAGAGGCCCCAACTGCCAAGCCAATCTGTCTCCTGACGAGTGAAGGTGGATCTCGGGGCTCAGACGTGGTCAAGGACAGCATTGTAAATTCACCGTGTCAGTGAGGGTGATGAACTGCCTCTGCAACGGTGTGTGTGTGTGTGTCTGTGTGTTTGAGGGAGAAGGGAAAAGAGCCAAAGTCGATGCCACTCAAGCAGCTGCATTTATCATGCCTGGAGCAGAAAGGGCATTAAAAGGTGCAAGTGTTTATTTGGGAGGGTTGCAGAAATATTGTGGGGCTAAACATCATTACATATTGATCATTTACTTTAGGCACAGCTGAGTTGAAGATTTGCAAGAAACAGAAAGGGGGAAATTCAAGGTCTGAGTTATCCATCTACCTTGAGCTACATTGCTTCTTGGGCACGCGCGCGCGCGCGCGCGCGCGCGCGCGCGCGCACGCACACACGCACGCACGCACGCCCGCCCGCGCGCACACGCTGTCTGTTCCAGTGTCTGTTATTCGTAATGAATCCCGATGACAGCTGACCTTTCACGGCCTAGGGTGCCAGGGATGAGCTAGAGAGGTGGGGGCAGTGAGGGGTGGTGGATGAGCCTGTGATGACCCCATAGAGAGGGTGCCAACTTTTATTCAGTTAGTTTAAAGTGGCCTAATGAGTGACTGAATACACAAGAGAAAATAGAGAGCGAAAAGAAGAGATGAGAAAATCAGTGGTCAAGAGAGGGAGGGAGACGAGGAGGAATAAAGAGGACAGCCAGAGAGAACAGCTACTGTTCACTTCTTCTACACTGTGCTAAATTGTATGATTTTATCATCTGAATATGCGGTGACGCATTATGTGAGACGCTTGGATCCACTGAATATGGATTTTGCTCAGATTACAATCAGACCTTTGAAAGAAGACTTAAAAGTGGTCAGGCTCACATTGGGATTACAATTCTATGTAATCTGGCTACAATCCACAATGAGAGCAACATAAAAAGATGTGGAGGTGTTCTAAACATAAAACATTTTACTTTTTACAACCATATGCGATTCGCGCCGGGCGGATGCGCAGCTATGTTTACATTAAATTATTTTTTTCTTTTATTAAAATCACACTGAAATGCCCTGAAGTGTAACTACAGTCAAAGTGACAGGGCTTGCATGAAAATAAAGGGAGAAAATAGGAAATGGCAACGAATTGAGAACGGTTAGAGAAGGAATGTGTCTGAGGTGGAAACCAGCAGTTAGTGGACACAGCCAAAGAAGAAGACAGTATGAAAAATTGTCCTGATCTCCTATCGCAATCTCCCAATAAAAGCCAAGATGGACTACAGCAGGGGGATTGGCGGTCTCTTGTGCTATACGTTACATTTCCAACACAATAGGCAGTGCACCCCAACCCTGAACACTCCATACCTCACTTATCTTCTGCGACAGAATTTACGGCCAGCGGTTAACTCCAATTATACCCTGGCTCGGGGCAAGTGCCCTCTCAGAGGCCGAGCCTTGAATGACAAAGCAATGCCACGGGAAAAGAAGAAATGGAGAGGAGAGCGTTGGCAGAACAGATCCAGACAGCAGCAGTGGAGGAAGACAAAAAAACAAGGAGAGGCAAAAAGTAAACAGCACAAGAATGCCCAGACGGCAAGAAAACCAAGGAAGAAAAACATTGACAGAGAAAGACAGGGTGAAAATAAAAATAAAACAGGAGTGCGGTAGGAAAAGTGGGAGCCAGAGAAGTGGTAATCGGAAGAAATATGGCGACTGTAGACACAGAGACAGAGGGGGAGCCGAAGAGAGTTCCCAGAGGCTCCCGAGTCCTGACACATACAGAGGAGTTCTATAAACAGCAGTAACACACAGCAACCACCGATTCATTGCTGTTTGTTCCATTACCTCTCTTCTCTTGTCTTCAACCCTTAGCACCTTTGCTCTGCGACCTTAAATGCCCACACATCAAAAACACGTCAGCAGTGAGACAGGTGACATATCTATTCATCCTCTGCTCTGCCTTGAAATCTTCCTGTTTCCAAGACAAGAAAGGCAAAAAACCTGGAATGTGCGAGAGGCCGTTGATTATAAGATTAAACATTTGTTGAAACAAATGCCTTAATTTTCAAATAACACACCATTCCATACGTTGTCACATGTCACCGCTCTAAATAAATTTTTGCATAAGACGTAAAAAAAAAAAGTTTAAAATTACCCTTTGTCTATTTTAAGCCAGCTGTGCAAATATGGAAAATGGCCTGGTGGTTCAGTGATAGTCATCTCCAGACAAGAAGTCCCTGACTCTCAGTCCACTGGTCTTTTATGCATCAACTTCACCCTCCATGTTTGCTCTTCCCTTTGAGTTTTGCAGGTGCTCACACACTCCAAAGACGTCCATGGAAGATGAAATGAAAACTCAAAATTGCCCACAGCTGCATGCATTAGTCCGTCTGTATTGGCCCTGTGATGGACTGCCGACTGGCATGAATAAATGTTGAAGCAGACTAAGAAATTAATAATTGACAAGTTGAGATGGGTGTTTTGTGCCACGCTCCTGCCTGACTGCTGTCCTCCTCTTAGCTCTGCTCCACTCCCATATTGCTTTATTCTGGTCGCTGGCTATCTCTTAACTCCATTTCCTCTTCCTCATCTTTGCAGATTTTTGTCAGAGCTTGACATTAAAACCCAAACCCATTGGGATTTGCCCAGAACAGCCTTGGGTAAATTGCTTTGCTTTGGGTCAGGATTGTTTGAAAATGTTAAAATACTCTTACCATAACTTATTGATGAGAAATTACTAACGTTGGGATTAAGGGGGTTTGGATGTGACCGAGTTGGTTGTAGATTAGACAGAAATCAATTTTTGCACTTCCTAACCTATGCTCACCACTAGGGCCGCACGATTATAGCCCAAACGATAATCGCGATTATTTTGATCAATATTGAGATCACATTAATTATCACAATTACTTATTGATTTTAACACATTTTATACTCACACGGGCTCTTTATAACTGCTTTCACATCCATATTGTGCTACATTCCTCTTATGTTAAAGTTGTATGTTGTACAATCATGGAAAACATGTCTGCAAAACATGAAAATTATCTGAAATAAATAACCTAGGATATATATATATATATATATAAAAAAAAAAAAGATTATCTCTGTGACAGCTCCTTGTCTTGTTTTCAACAATAACTGATTAAAAGAGCTAGGGAGAGAGGGAGAGTGCGATGGACGTACTCACAGAGACGGTTGATTTTGCTGATTCTGATGACTGCGCGGAGAGTAAAAGGAGAGACCCAAACACAGGCACGGCTTTACCATAGAAATAGGTCATGTAACGAATAATTTACCCGTATCGATATAAACATCATTGCTTCGTTTGTGGAGAAGCAGCAGACTCGAGGACGTTAGCACCGGTGTGATCTAGAGGAAAAACCCTAGAGCCCTGTGAGCTAACCGACACTAACTACTGGTCACTGCTGTTGTCTGAAAAACAACACAGACGGGACACAATGTTGCGTTTACTGGTAAACTGGTAAACCTTGAGCCCTACGTATGACCGAATGCTATCTGTTGTGGAATTGGAATTTTCCTCCCGTTACTCTGTTCTCTGTGACTGTCTCCATCTAGAAACTAAGCTGCGCGGTGCAGGGAACAACTCTGACTGCCTCATGATCAGACAGTGGTTTACGGAGCAGTAGATTGGCTTTGCAAAAAAAAAAAACTCTGAGCGTTCTATGAACGGAATGATGCATTTAAAATATCGCTTGATTACGCAAATGTCAACGTGGGAAGCCAAAATTGCGATCGTTATTAAACGATCCCCCTTTTTCCATTTTTCTTTAAAGAGCCTCACATATTCCCTGTCCCTCCAACACAGCAGCCTACGTGCGTCACAACACAAGCTATATTGACGGAACTCCTCGTCCCTGTCAGGTTGTGTTTTCTGTCCGTGCTCGTTCGTGTGCCTGACTTCTCCTCCGTCTCTTCCACTCCGGCTCTACGTCTGGCACTGTGTGTCTGCTCAGGCCATCAGCTTCTGCCTGGGTGCTCCTTCCACTCGATGTGACCTGTTTGTATGTCTTTTGTAGTTAATGTATAGATTGTGTAACACTTCCATGTGTAAAACCTCATGTCCTTTTTTTGTGAGATATAGCACTGTGGCGATGGTTGGCATGATTTCCTTTTAGCGGTTCAAGGGAATTTTATTTTGGTGTTGTGGGAAAACAATCCTGTCATGAGGCTGAAGGGTTTCTGCTTTAAGAGACACTAATCACATCCACTGCGTTCAGCCTCGACTCGGATATACCATTGGTTGTTAGTGAGTGTAATGAAAATGACAATTACAGGCTACGGTGCAAACATTTCCTCCGTGGCTTTTTATAACCAGAGGCTTTTTTAGTGTAGCCATTCGGGCTTGGCCCTAAATGGCTCAACTCTGCATTCCTCCAGAGGACAATAAAAAAGACACAAGACTCATTGAAAAACCAAACCTTCCCTCACCTCTAGGGGATGAAGTCTCCTAAATGCGATTAAAGAAAAATACTGGCACACTGTCTTTCCTGACCCCTGTTAAGGGAGCCGGAGAAAAAAAAGCCATCTCTCCACACACCCTGACACTAAGCAGGACCTTTTGCTCAAATCACATGAACTAACAGCAGATGAAAAAACTCAATACACAGCGTGCCAGGCAGTGCTAACGCTGAGCTGATGCAATCACACCTACAAAAACAATCCCTCCTTTTCTATTCCATCTCTTGCAGAGGAAAATAGAGAAATAAAAGCACGTGTTGACACAAAAGGGAGCATTTCTTTCCAGCCCTTCCTTCTATCCAGTGCAGGCACAACTAAAGCCTTATTAATACTCGGTAAAGCCAGAGCAGGAGTTTACACAACATGACTTTGTAACACTCTGAAAGTGAAGGGAGAGACTAAACACTTCAACTGCTGGCTGAACATTGTGATCCAACTGGGAGCAGCTGCATCCTTGTTTCATTAATGCACCAACCACACACTGCCCCCATTCCGGTTCCAAGGATCCATCGAGAGACATTTCATTGGGCGGTGTTGCTCTCCTTCACCGAGCTCTCGAACACTCAGCCAAGTAGCGCATCACATCAATGTTACATTTATGTAATGTTTTGCGTGCGTCAGGTCAGTTGTCTTTAACATCCGTTCTGTCTAGACAGCACAGGGGACCCATCAATCTTTCTCTGGAGAGGGTACCAGTTTTTTTGCTTACTCAGTTCCCTTGAGCCGTGATTGGGCTTTCACCCCCTCACTTGCTTGCAGCTCCTATTCTCTAAGTGTGTAACCAGCCACTGCGCACAGCTGTCATGTGTCTGGTGAGAGTGGTGTGATTGACATTCACTGTTCAAGATTGAATATACATTTCTCCCTCCAGGACTGACGCATGCCAAATGAAGGACATTCCCCTGATTGATGGCATCTATTTATAACAGAGCACTCTCTTTTCACTCTTGTGCTGACTCTCTTTCTCAATTTCTCTCAGCCTGCCATGCTGACCTTTGACAGGCCTAGAACAAGAATCCAACACTGGGTAAACTGAGGGAGCTGAACTTGAATGCTGAATCCATAGTTAATGGAAATCTTACAGTTCACCCAACTTTCTATTAAGGGGTGAAAAAATGCAACCCTTTGCTGCAAAAAATATGCATGGAAGAGGAGGAGGGGGGTTAGTCCTGAGCATCAAGGTTAGATCACAAACATAATCAATAATGCACTGCCTATTGTGTTTCTGCACTGCAGTCAGCTCAGCTGCATTCAAGGGAAGCCACAGTGCCGGACCAGCCTGTGCTAAGTCAACAGTCCAGACGAATAATGGTCTTCTCGAATTCAACGGCAGCAGAAAAATGCAAGGAAGGGGAAGAAGAGATGGTGGCCTGAGCAGATGAGTGGGAACGTGGGCGGACTTGGCAGGAGAATGAGGCTCAAAGGGAGTGCCTGGTTGCCACTGCTGCAGATGTTGTTTGTGAATCATCACACAATGTTGCACTTGATCCGCAATTCACCAAAAGGGATGGAGACTATTGCCCTGGGCTGAGGCAGTAGATAGCACCTTTTGATAATAATAAAGATAAAAGCACTACCATCTTCCCGGATACACTCACACTGTGATGAATACTTCATTTGATACATTCAGGTTGAAATAAATCGCTAATACAAGTCTTGCTTGTGCCCGTCTTTGTACTTCTTTCCCAGCTCGCTTGCCCTGGTTCACAACTACATGCCTGCTAAGACCTATCGATACCAGCCAAGCCAAGAAACTAAATGCTTCCTCAACAGCTAATCCACCCCTCAACGAGCACTGATGGTTTCAACTTAGAATCTGCAAACTAAAAACTTTGCGGGCAAAAAAAGCAGTCGATTGCATTTGTGTCTTTGGTATTTTGTCCCTGACACTGATCAGTGTTTGTGTGGATATGGATGTTGTATGGATAGTATTACACATTTGAATGCCCATATTTATTATTCCCATTGCTTTTCCTGGTGACCATTTAATGGGCATGGTGACAAACAGGCCATTCTGTGTTATTGCTGCTATATTGCCTTGTAATGCAAATGGCTCATATGTCTCCAGTTAAATTATTGATCTGCTCATGTGTAACGCAAACACAGTAAAACAATATGATGATACCGCTCTGTCGCAGCACACAGGATATGAGTGTGTATAGATCGCTAATCATAGATAAACATAGACCATCTGGAAACTTTTAAACACATGAGATCATAGAAACAAGACAACTGTGAAATGCACTTGCAAATTTCTTTTATGTACTAAAACACCACAGGCAGAACTTGCTTTTATTTCGTTTTGTATCTCGAGATAAAAGCCAGTCTTATTTGATTGTGGTGGAAGATCCTCGGCTGAGACGTTGCCTATTACAAAGTTCTCCAATTCAAAACAGCCGCTTGGCTTAGAAATTCTAATCACATCCCTGTGAATACATGATCCTGGAAAACCTACGAGGCACATTTTGTACAAAGTACGCATTGATCTTAGCGCTGCTCAGCTAGCATTGATCTACTACCAGGTCTGTGAACAGTCGGGGTGGTAGCTGGGTCCCATGTGATTGTGTGGGAGTCAGTACTGGTCTAGCTTGGTCTGTCCAGGGGTAGAAATCTTCTCCTCCTACACTCCCTTTCTGCCTCCTCACTCTGTCGGATCTGATCCTCCCAGTGTGTCTTCTGTGGTGTCTGCTTCTGTTCCTCTTCCTGTCAGTGAGCTGAAGGCCAGCAGAGGGGAACTGGCTTCCAGCGTCTTGGCCTGGTAGGCTGGCTCCCCACAGCCTAGTCATTACTGCTGGTTAACAACCAGAGAGCAAGGGACGTCAGTGTCTGCTCTTCCCCTTAACTAACAAAGAGAAAGACCTCATGGGTAACTGTGGTAGCAGCACAGAGGCACAGGCTCCTGTTGGACCCATATTGGTGATTTCTCATTATATGCTGTCTTCTTGGAAAGAAGACGCTGGGCTATAGTTCCTTTCAACTAGACTACAGGGGTAGAGAGAAAGAAACAGTATGTGCACAACCTTTCCCATGTCACCACCTTAATTATCTTCATGTTGGGATGCCAGTGTGTGTGTGCATGCATGTGTTCTGTGTTGCGCTCATGTTTAATGTCATCTTATATCTTTGTTGTTGGTGTTGGGGGGGGGGGTAATGAGTTTGCCTTGATTTGATTCCAGTGGCTCCATTAGAGCCAGGGGCGACACAGGGTGAGACAGGACTCACAGAGCCCATGCACACTCAAGCGTACAGGGCCCCAGCCAAAGCACGGGCGCAAATGCTCACAAAAACAAACATCTCCCCAAACACAGACACACACTGAGGCCCATTCTGCTTTCCTAAAGGCCCACAAGCGTGTAGTGTTTCCCAATAGTTGGCAGTCAATTTCAGTGATGGGGGACGGAGGGAGGCATGGGATGTGTTTATTGATGACTTGTAAAATACTCTTAATTGTCAGCCCACCACTTGTTTGACAGTTGTTTTCATCAATTTTCTTTAGTGTGTCCATATTGAAGTGGGCTGTATTTTGGCAGCATTTTTGTTGATATTTCATTTAGTCAGCTCAATATCTCATCTTTGCTCAGGCACAAAAGTCTCTCACTCTATTATAAGCTTATGACAAAAGCGTTACCTAACTTGGTCATGCAAATTTACTGGACTACCATACTCCATATTGATCATCGCAAGTTTTTTGAAACAAATATCCCATCAATAATTTCCACAGCATCTTGTACAGGCTGTGGTTCAAACATCACTGTGTTGAATGCATGGCCTAGTGACAGCTCTTTCCATACAGGAGGTGGACAAATAACCATATGATTGGTACATTTTAAATCAACCCAGTAATGTAAAAATGTAATAGCCCTGCTATGTGTGCTTCTTTTGAACGATGTGATATTGTTTTTGTTGACAGTGTGTCAGAGATGTGTTGACACAACTCTGTAGTCATTTTTGAGGCTGTAGTTTGTGGTGGTACTGTAGTGGATGGAGTGTTTTAGTGAAAACATTGATTTAGCCTGTTTGCTCAAAACAAATCTTTGTTGGGATCTGTTTTTTTGTGATAAAAAATAGATGATTGAAAACTTACAAACATACAAAATGTACTATTATTACAAATTGGCAAGTTTAAACTCTTTTGAGGCACAAAGTGACTCAAAAAATTACTGAACCACATCCAATTCTTCTACCTACACTAAACAAAATAAAACCTAGCTACTTGGAAGCATTTTAGTTCATGTTGTGTTTATTATAACTTTCTAAAATTCAGTTTACTATGTGGAGCTATGCAGCATCTACAAACAGCTGTTGTTACCCTCCTTGTTACCTCAGTAGCTCATACATCTGTGAGACGCAGCAGACACCAGTTACCTAGTCACAATCCAGCCATGCCCCACATATGTACTCAGGTCACGCAGCTGATCTTTGGCAGCTTGCACACAGAGGCCTGCGCACAGCCGCCCCAAGTCCAGAGCTCTGACCCCTGGTAATGGGTCTCTG
This sequence comes from Etheostoma cragini, assembly GCF_013103735.1. Lineage (NCBI taxonomy): Eukaryota > Metazoa > Chordata > Actinopteri > Perciformes > Percidae > Etheostoma > Etheostoma cragini. Next base: position 6,717,296 of record NC_048424.1, on the reverse strand, counting down.
AGGGGAGGGGAGGGGAGGGTGGGGGGGAGCCAAGCCCGTCCTGCTCTGTACAGATGTAAACTGGCTGGA
>NC_048424.1:6682624-6717127 GCF_013103735.1 Etheostoma cragini | reverse complement strand
CCCCCCCCCCCCATACATAGAGCATCCAGCACACATGGCCGCCATCTCTGTTAAAACTGCTTGCCTAGCACCCACCCTGCGCTCCAGTTGCCACGGTGATTCGCTCGCCTTGTGTCCATTTTCAAGCATTTGTAGATAAGTAGAGTTTGAACAAAAGCGAGCAGTCACTTACCATGCATTATCATTTCACAGCTATTTGAAACCTGTGCCTTGCACAGCCACAACTATCTCCCTAGATGATTGCCCAAGGGGAGGTTCAATGCTTTAATCTAATCTGATGACAAATGATTTGATTAGCTTGGCCACTGATTAACCTTTTCCTCTGTGTTTTGTGCACCTATAGCTAAGCAAGTCTCATTTCTCCCCCCCCTATCTCACTAGATGTGGCTCTACAAATGTCAGTGCTGGCTGCATGTGTCACTGACTTGATGCATTGTGTTGTGCTGTGTGTATATTGGTGGCTCCGCTGCACCCATGGCTCACCAGCCGTCTGCCGCCCACTGAGGGACACATGATGATGACGGCTGAGTCACCCATTAGCCCAAATTAGAGCCATCCTTCCACCATTCAAGACAGGGCCGCTGGCAATGCCACGCAGTCAAAGCCATTACTGAAAAACACGGGCTAAACTGATTTTGCTCTGCAAATACCATTAGCTGGTGCCCCAAGATTATAAATATCCAAACTCCCAATCTGACGAAGAAAATGGACTCGGATGGGAAACCGTGTTAAGAAAATCCTGCATCAATGTCATGGACTTCTTCACTGGTTGCCAAGGGGGAAATAGAGGCGGCTACAACAAGCAAAAGATGAAGGAACAAAGAAAAACAGCGATGGTGAGAGAGAATTTACATGGACAGTAATAGTTCCTGCTGGGGGAGTTTTGTGAGGAATCAATTTTAAAGACACGCAAGAAGATACTAAATTTCAGCTTTGTGTCTAGCAAAGACCCCCTAAATATAAGCAATCAAAACCGTTACATGCACTTTAAAATGCACCGCTATCACTGTAACAAATCTAAGAAAAAATTATTTCAAAAGTTTAGGGCTGGGCACCCAGATAGCTCAGTGGGTAGAGCGGGTGCCCATATATAGAGGTTTACTCCTCGACGCAGCCGGCCCGGGTTCATATCCAGCCTGCGGCCCTTTGCTGCATGTCACTCCCCCTCTCTCTCCCCTATCACAACCTCAGCTGTCCTGTCCATTAAAGGCCTAAAATCCCCAAAAAAAAAGTTTAGGGCTTCAAATAAGTGTTCTCCAAACTGGCTGCAATAATGGTGGGCCACACTGTTCAACTGGCCTTGGTTTGGTGAACAACTGTCCTGCATGTGGGCCAATTTGTCAAACAACATAGCCACTTCAGGCCTGGGGAAATTGCCATTTTGTCCATACAACTCATGTTTCAGTTTTGCCACAAACGCAACGAAACCCCACAAGGCTCTTTCAACACTCCTTTCACTTAAGGGTTCCTACCAAATACCCCAACATTGTTGCATAGCAACTAAATATTCAGCCTACAGAAATCCGCTAGATTATTATTTCTTTCCAAGTTTCACATTTCTGAGAGAGAATCTTTGTGATTTCAAGTTTACAAATCCCTGTGGTACACGAGCAGTGGTACGCTCTTCAGATGAAATGCACAACTCTCCGTCACAACCACAGAGGGAAACAGTCGCAGCAACCACGCATTTATTTTAGGGCAGATGTGCCAATTAGAACAGTGTTAATAACCACTAAAACCAACCAAAGGTACTGGTTGTAAACACCACATTACAGATGATGATGTTAAGTCAATACTAAATTAGAAAGAGCATTTGAACTTGAAGGGATGTGAGATGCACACGCCATAATGTACTGTATGTCAAACACTGCTTGACCTAACTTCTAAATGTGTTCATTTCAAAGCCAGACTCTCTGTACAAATGAAATGTACAAGATTCTGGTAGGACCAACCAGACTCTCGTAAATTTCATTAGTCCAGAGAGTCTGGCCACTCTCCATTGACAAGCGTTGAAGGCGGGTACTCTGATGAAGTTTAAAAACTACTGCATCTGCCCAGAGCCACTCTGGATCTGCCAGAACTAATCGCTAACGTTTGGTTGTGACGTACCGTATGGCATGCACATGTGCAACAAGAGGGGAGACCGACATGGCTTATATTTGGCATTAGCATCCCTAGCTTTGCCTCATAGCGTTAGCCTCAGCTAACTCCGTCACCACTAACGGAACGAGCTGGAAAATCTAACTGTTCCCCAACCCTGTGGTGAAGAGGGCCACAACACCATGGCCACCAACAAAACTCAGCAAAGATCGCTCTGACTCGGGCTTTCATTTCTGGATATTCAGGAGCGTTGCCACAACGGATCGAATGGCTTTGCTTGCATCTTTCTCAGCCGCCATTACATAACTACAACTCTGCCTCAACATCATGGTTCTCAGCCCCTCCCTCTGTCCGCTGATTGGATCGGTTAAAATTAGGCTAGTGAAAACCCAAGAATCTACGGCAAGCCCAGACGATGTACTGAAGGAAAAGGAAAATTGAGGGGAAGTACGAAGGAGGGCGGAGTCACGCTATTCATTTCAAGCAATAGTTTAAAAAAAACTTAACTTCTTGTGATCCTTGTGTCAAAGCTGTTGTCTTTGTTGAAATAAATTATATCTCTGTTAGGAAATTCAACATCTCTACTATTTTTATGACGTTGTCATAACTTGTGGTAACCAAATGCTCAGGCAATGAACATTTCTTTCCCTTAAAGACTGAGCGTGTGCCTGTGGCAGGAAGGCAGTGTGGGCTGAACTCTGGACTCCCAGTAATATGTTTATTTATTCAAGACAACAAAGGCCCTCTGTGATAAATACCATTGGGTGGGGACTCACAATGTACACAGTCAACATTGCGGTAATGTATCATTTCCAGTCAGACTGTGTATCTGACCACTGCAGGATGCGTCTCAGGCGATAGGCAGCAATGTGCACAATTTATTCGTGAAAGTATGTTTTTATGCAGATTGGAAACTCAAAGCTTTTGAGAGAAAAACAGTGATGATGGCTCATTTGTTGCACTCTTCTGAACAGCATGTTTCTTAGCCGCTACATTGTGCATCTGTTACTGACAGTTGCGGAGGAATTATTTACTTTAATCATGGGTTCAACAGTAGTGCGGCTTCATACAAGGGAGAGACAAACTATTGTACACATAATCAAAATAAAGCATTATCAAAGTTCTATTTTAGAACGGTCCAGTCACCAATTTCAAATGAAATGTTATTTTACGGAATTCATATGTTTAAGGTAAAAAAAAAAAGACAAGGAAACAACAACGATTACAAATTTGGGGGAACAAGTTTTAAATTCAAGAGAATTAATAACTAGTTAATAGACACATTTTTAATTTGAGGTTATGAGCTGCAAATTTGACCGCAAAAAACTATCAGTATTTTAGCAATACCTGCTGGTCTCTGTAAAATGAAGATGGTATGTTGGCAAACTGAAATTTGCAAGCATTGTTCGAGAATCCTGATGACAGAAAGAGGCCAAAACATACCAGTTTTAGGAAGAAACTTGCTGTCAGTGCTACACATTTGCTGGAGAAAGTGGTAAATCACTGACATTGTAGAACATTGGTCTCTCCTTCTACACACCAGTTGGGAAATACTTGAATCCATCTTTTCAGTAAAAAAGATTGGACAACTTCTGGAAGAGGATTTAATTATGCACAGGAGAGTTATTGTGCTTGCAGTGGATACATTTGCACATTTGTGACTATGCACTTAGGGAAGTCACAGAATACGTGTACCAACACGGACAACTAGAGGGGACTGTTCTTTTTTTCATAATTAATGATGTTCTTCTGAGACCTTAAAGAGTATGCTTATCTGATGTAGACTCCATGCACTGCTGCTTATTAAGATGATGCCATATCAATCTCATGCATGAAAGGAAGGGTGTTACAAGTTCATGTCGGGCCTCTTAGTGCTGTTCTCATTATCAGATCATGAACCTGGGAACTATCAGCCAATCAGAGACATTGCCTACTGCTCCTCAGCTCTAGGTGGATATCAGTTCACCAGTGAGGGTGTGAAAGAAATCCAAAATGGCCACGCAAATCTTTGGCCGTCACAGAGGCCCACCTTGTGCATTTGCGCTTATGCAAATATTTATCTGAATTCACACTTGGCTTTATTTGACAAGAGCAACTCAGTCTTGAATGGCTGTGGATGCAAAATGGTAATTACTCCTAAACTACGCTGGAATAATGAACTCGTTTGCATGCTCAGCCTCCTGGAATTCATTACCTTGCTCGGCGCTGCACTCCTGATGGAGCAAAACCTGATCTGTTTTCATTCCCAACTGCTCAAAGGGCCGCACTCTTTGGGAAGCTCTGAATCAAACAGCCATGTTGGTTGTGACATGTCCAGCAGACACTCAAACTACTCGCATACAGTTGACACACACAGGCTCATCTTATCACACTGATAAATCTTGTCCGTGCTTCCCGCGGTCTCATGTGACCGCACAAAAAAGCATGACCTGTGTAAATCAGAGGAAGCCGGCGCAAGATAATCTTAACTTGTCCATTTCACTTAGCCCTTTGAAAGAATGGGAGTCAATGACAGATTCAAAGCAACCAACATGAGACGGTGAACGCTGTTAACAATCACCAATAAGACAACTGAAAATATTTTATTTTTTGTTAAATGGAGGGAAGGCAGCAGTCTGACTTGTTGGGGAACTATTTTTGGTACTGTTAAGTGCTCTCTGTGGAATATGAGGGCTTGCTCATATTTTACATGCAAAATAAAGAGTGAAATATTTTCTATGCATGCACCCTCGATAGAGATATGTTTAACATCAGTTAACAACATCTCCTTATTGCATCTCCTTATTGCCATTTCATTCCAAATGTCAAAAATAAAACACCCTTAAGACTTTGAATTTCAGTTAATCCATTAAAAAATAAGTAAAATCGGATCAGGCTATAAACTTGCGCATGTTTTATGAGAAGCTCCGGCTTCTGTTTCATATTAATGCCCATATTTGAGAATGATGAGGAGCAGATATGAGCCAGGAGGGGGAAGTGCCTTGCTTCCTCTTTCTGTGTCTTTTTTTAAACAAAATGTTTTTTTGTGGTTATCTCTGTATCTACCTCCTGTTAAGGCCAACAGAGAAGCCAACGAGACATGCTTTCACAGACTAGTTTTTAAAAGTAACGCTTACATTTACATAATTACAACTTAAAAATAGCCACCCACAGTGGCTCTTCACTGTGATATTTATGCAGAATTTGATGCTACATACTGACAGTGGGAAAAAAAATTGAAACAAGTAGCAAACATCTGATTATATGATAAAAAACAAGAAAATTACTGGTGATTTAAAACAATAAATCAATGCAGGGATACATGAAAAACTACAAAACTGGAATTGATTCCTAAAAAAAAATGTATTCAGGCTCTTCTTCCCTGAATGAAGCAAACTGCTCTTATTTTCTGCATTGCAATCTGGGTTTCTCACTGTCTCCCCTGCCAGCTGGGTCAAGGACAGATCAGGGGCGACGTGCCTCCAGTCAGCATTTGTCCCTTTTATCTAAGGAAAATGCTTGCGGGCTCTCTGCCTGTTTGTGCTGCGTTTGAGTCAATCACACCACCAAACAGGCTTACAATCAATGCACACGCTGCTGATTACATTTCAGATGGGTATTTGGGAGGTAAACATTTGAATGACAGTACAAACAGACACAGTACTGTGACAGACACCGCTCTCTGCCTTGCCAAGTCTGTCACACAGCAGCATCTGTAGATTCACAAGCGCATTCTGCTAAAACGCAGCTATGCCAGTTCCTTGTAGAGACTGATATTTATGCAATATTGGTTCCCTCTAATGTTGGCAATTTACGCCTATAAACTAATTTCTATCGTTGCCCTCCATGTGACTCACTCTGGATACAACCATTGGCTAAACGCCTAATTTCTGTAAAATATAACAGCTTTTTACCAGTATAATTCAGCACCTGGCAGTGAGAAAGCTTAATTAGGGTTGTAGTGTATCTGGTGACAGTTAAAGAGATTTTCAGGAGCAACGTTTAATGGAAACAGCTGGGCAGCATGAGGATTAACGTAATGGCTCTGCATGTTGAGCAGAAGTAGGGCCAAACTCCGGCTATCAGAGAGTCATCGACAGAGCAGACCGGCCGCTCCATCTCTCTCACGCTCAGACTCTCTGGCCCTGTATCTCCAGCTCCCCTCTAAGCACCCATCAATTGAGGCAGTGAAGCCATCAGTGCCCACGCTCAGCCCGCCTGTCTCATTGCTTGGAAAGCCGTTTGTGTGTGTGAGAGAGCTTTAGTGTTTGAGGGTACTTGTGTGTGGAGCCCCCTGATTGGACTCTACAGCAGAGGCTGGAACATTAATGAACACTGCCTGTCACAGTCACAGTCCTCTTTGCAGATTGCTCACCCATCACTCTGGGCGATGGATCAGCGTAGCCGGATCTAAATGGCCTCTCTTTTACTTTTCTCTCTCCGCTGCCTGCTCTGCTGGATGAGGATCACCGAGATCTGTGGAGGCATTTAATCCTGGCCTCTCACCGGCCTCTCTGCCCAGCTCCCTCAAGTGTTTGATACCTCGGTAGTGTTCAAGTCAAAATCAGGCCCAAAGTGAACTGAGCCTCAAACCTTCTGGTACTGACAATTGCAACAAAGTGTGTTTATTTTTTGGTTTTTCAAGTTCTGAAAATGACATTAGCACGCCAAATTGCATTCTTTGTCTATTTGCTGTTCAGGATTTAGACTAAACGCCAGTGCAGGGGAAGAGAACATGTGATCATTTACTTGTATTGCCTGATGGGAAAAACAAAACCAGGAATTCACTAAAACAATGAACCAGCTCAGTATCCACACCGATGTTGACCTTATTAAGTGGATCAGAGGTTACTGATCCACACATACAATTTCAAGTGTTAATACAACATTGTTTAAGCTAATAGTTGCCTTCATTGAGTTACAGTGTGCCCGCTGTAACTCAGTATCTAGGGCCACAATCTCCTGAAAAAAACAAAACATCTCCACTTATTGTAAATTTCAAAAGTTTGACATTACTTCCTTGTGTTCTTACATCGTTGCAACTTTCTAATTATTTTAATTTAGGGAAATATTTTTGTTTTCAAACCATTTCCTAAAGGGAATGAAATGATTCCTTTCCAGAACCAGGGAAATGACAATCAATTAAATCAAAATTAACTCTGTTTTTGTTTCATGAAAACTAACAAAACACAGAGTAATCTTGAGTGCCATACTGTATACTAACCTCTGCTATAAATTGCATTTTTGTGCATTTAGTTTGGCTAAAGACCAATTACTGGAAATACATTGTTGTTTACAATACGGCAAGTTACCGTATTGTTACAGCTGTCTGATTCTATGCTGAAGCATGAACAAAAAAAAGGTTAGAGAAGATCAACCATTCTGGATTGTCAAGATCCTTGTTGTATTGATACCACACCGAGTCAAGACAAGTGTGACATAGTCTTCCATCCTCGTCTTGAAAAATTCGAAAACAGAAAAACCCTGTACTACATCCCGCTCATAGTCTGCACGGCACGCACCAAAGAAGCACCCAGCCACATAATGTCAACCTGCGTTACATCCTTCCACTCCACATTAGGAAAGCGCGCTCACTATGAATATGCAAGGCTGCAGTAGAAAGCAGGCGTTTGTCCTTACTCCCATGTTTTATTTAATGAGCCTGGGGTTGGTTTGACTTGATTTGCATGTGCTTGTTTTAAAATCACACAGTGCCACTGCTCATGCCCACACACACTCCCCAATATAGGGCCATTTTTGATTCAATTTTTCGCTTGGCTTGTCTGTCAGTTTATGCAAGCAGAAGGACCATGACTCAATTTTCCACCAAGGAGGATGCTGGGGCTTTCATTTTTGTGCACTTCAAGGCCCGCATGTGAGCATACGTGTGCGTGTGATCTGAGGTGTGCCGTTTGAAGCAGAGCGCGTGGGGAAGAAGTGGCTCCCCTGTGAGGGGAAAGCTGCGAGGAGAATAGTGCTGATGTGGTCCCTCTCTCCGACAACAGCCAGATAGTACCAAGCGAGAAGACAGCAGGATACAAACTACATAAAAAGGCCTAAAAACCTGAAGCCAGCTAGAATGTCTCTTTGATAACAGACCAAAGAAAATGGAAAGACAAAGACGTAAAACTCCCTCATCTCTTTCCCCTTCTAATCTGGAAATGGCATGGATGAAAATATGGCTCACACCAAAATTTGGCAATCAATAGCCCCCGGGGCTGAAATGTGTCCCACCCCCTTTGATGATGTCAGTGCTTTGAGGAGTGGGGGACAGGTCAGCACTAGCGTCACGGACATCAGAGCCCCTTAGCGCTGTGGCGAGATGTCAGCCCGGCTTGCGACATCGCCGTTTGATGAGGCCTGGACAGACGCGCAGGGGGGCCAAACGTGACAAGGCAAGCAGAAACGAGGATGATTCAACCCTGCAGTAAGGATGGAGGCAGGCAGGGAGACACAGCAACGAAAGGAGAGGAGGAGGAGGATACAGAGAGCACATGGCAAAGAGAAGAGAGACTGAAAGGAAGAGGCAGAGGAAGAAGAGGAGGAGAGGACAGCGGGAGAGATGATCATGATAGGGACAACAAATGGGGAGTTTATACAGTAAAGGGGAGTTCACCAAGGGGGGTGAAAGGAGGTATGTATTAATAGAGAACAGCACGGAGTGAATGAAGCACGTTACTGAAAAGGGGTCTGCTGCTGAGTGAATGGAAATGCACCTTTTCAGTAGCTGAACCTCGCAGCAATAATGACTGAAAGACATGATGATGGGAGCGGAGTTGAAAGACGAACAAGTCAAATGAATCAAAGTTGAAATCAGCCACACGTCAAAGAGATGACCAGAAAGGGCCGGGCCGAGAATAATTACCCCCCCCCCCCCCCACCCAACACACACATCTAATCACAAGCATAGCACACGCTGTCCAATCGGATCCAGTGTAGTTGCTCCTGTAGCATAAGAAGAAATCAAATGTGTGGTTCTCCTGCACAACTCCCCAGGCGAATGGGAGTTGCTGCATGAATGCGAAACAGGGCATTGCAGAAAGAAAAGAGTGCACATCATCTGGAAACTTTCACTGAATAATTTAATGATCTGTGTTCTTAAGAAATAAAAGTCTGTTTTTCTATTTTCGGTTGCTGACTGATCCAACGCCATGGCATTTCAGTCTATAAGCATTTTGTGCAAGCCGTTTCATTTTCTCTTGGAAAACAAATCAGTGTGTGCCATGATTTTAAGTCAACTAAACAAATTGCTTGAAAAGATAAATACATGTTTGCCAAAAAACAGTAAGGCAAATTATTAAAATTGAAAATGGTCAGCCAGACTTCTCAGTTTTTGTGATATAAATATAAATATGCCAATTTGGGTTTTTTTTATGTTTTGCTTCTTCTTTCTATGTTAAGAGGGACACCATGTTGTGACAGACTGACATATTAGCAGAAGTGAACTAATAGGCTAGACTACATGCCAGACAATTTACACACCACTTACATATTAATATATTTTTGTCTGCAATCCGCAGTAGCGGTAATCAACTATATTATGAGCGTGTTTGGGGCATTTTGATCTCACAAAAAATGTGTTCTTCATACTAGAAGTTGTACAAGTTTTGACCTCTTCAGACCATTTCACTTCTACGTGCACCTAGGACATAGTTGTGCCAGAAATCCCTAAACCGTAATCAATGATAGATTAATGATAATGACAAATTCTGTACAATATGTCTTTCAATTCATTGAAATTGCGCACTATGTAATGGGGAGCAGCGGGTGTGGGTGGGGGTTGGAAAGATGCAGGAAGTGTCATGTGGGCAAATGGCGTGGTGCTTACACCGTGGCCATCTGGAAGGCTAGTGGGAGATGAGGACCTAACAGTGAGAGCAGACTGTTACCTCATACACACACCTGATCTCAGGCCAGTGTCTGTCTTTTGCAAGTGCGTGCATGGAGAGAGCGACAGAGAGGGATTGAGTACGAGGAATATTACAGATATCAAGAGGGGTGGTTTTGTAAGGCCATTTAATACAACTCTACATATTTCTCAGCTGCCTGGAAAATGGGTTGAGAAATAGAAAGAGCCTGAGGAACAGTGACAGATGGATGGAAAATGAGATATCATAAGTGTGTCGGATCATATTGACAGGGGTGTCTTGAAGCAGAACTACTGTTCTTCCATTTGTGTCCACGTGCCAGAGAACATCTAAGTACGACAATGACGAATATTATTAGTGAGAAGGATACAATGGTGTAGCAGGAAAGGGAAAATTCCAGGATGAGAAAAAAAAAATGCACAAAAAATCTAATGGCTGGGTGGACAGAGAACTAGTTAAAATCCTTCACCACCTTAATTTTTAGAGCAGGATTCAGAGTTCACTCCTTTCAAAGCCAACGGTAAACTTACTGTAAAAAATAATTTCACGGACGGAAGGTGGCATTTGGGTTAGGGTTAGGGAAGGAAAACAAAGCCCTGTATTGGAATTAGACTTCACAGTGTTGACAGGCAGGCAGGCTGGCTAGACCAGTCAATCCTTTGCAAGCAGGTTCCCACTGCAAGTCAGAGTGCAACTGGACTAAAACATCAGAAGTGCACCAACGGTATCTGTAACGTTACTTACAACACTGGTGCGGATAAGGCACCTTCATACGCATACTCGGTTTCAGATACCAGAACTGATATTTTTTGTATATCCTTTAATATGGAAGTTCCCCCCATCTCGCCCTCATGATTTAAAAATACTTAATAGTCAATGTAGAGGTGTTAAAAATCAAATTTATGAGGCTTACAGTATGGCCTTTTGTGAATTAATTTCTTTGATGCACAATTTCATCCAAATGGTGGATCTATTAGTGAAATACTCGGGTTGTTTTTATAGTTTATATGCACCTCTATTAAATATAAAATGTGGCTTTGCAGCCACTTTCTATTTCCTTCAGGTTGAGTGCTTTTTTTCCTCCCTTTTCTCTTTGCCAATATCATTGAGTCAGCATTTTCTAAATGAATCATTTTGGGGCATTATTTGCTTAGCTTATTAAAAGGATAGCTTTACCTTTATGGCCGTCAGTATTCCCTCAACTGCCCACGTTGCTAATGCACCAGAGCAGCTCTTTTTCTTTAGGTTTTTGGTTAACTGTGTAGCTGTGAAATAGACTCAAGCTCTATCTGGTAGTGCTGCAAATAACGATAAAGGAACAATTATGTCAAAACAATAATACAATAAATTTCTATATTTCAGTCCCCAAGGGGATGTCTTTAAATAGCCTATTTTGCTTCACAAAATCTTAAAACCCAAAGATATTAAATTCAAGTCTGCAACTGACAATTATGTTAATTGCTGAATTTCAGATCGTGGTCGATAAAATGTCAGAAAACAGTGAAGATAAATGCCCAACAGAATTTCCAAATACTCTGTTAATGATCAAATACAACAAAGAAAAGCAACACATCTTTCCAGAATATTAGGTCCCTCAATTATCTGTCAATCCACTACTCCATTAACTATTTCAGCTTTATTCCCTGGTTTCATTCCATGGAGTGCAAATAAACAAACAACGCAAAGTTGCAGTAAGTTTACACAAATGTGTGCGCTGTGATGTGTTTGACTGTTTCTACTTCTGAAAAGTTCAACGTTGCGATTATTACACTACTGCCTAAGCCGGGTTAGATCAGGTCTGACACGCTGTGGGTCTAATGCGTCCTACAGTGTTGCCTACAATGTATGTCAATGTGCACACTAACAATTGTATAACAACGCACAGGTATGCATACACAGGGAGGCCCCTTGGCTACAGAACCACTCTCCTTGTCTCCAATATAATATATGTTGTTTGTTTGCTGGGTCTGAGCTAGCCAGCAGCATTACCTTGATGCAGCCAAGCGTAGCCTGCACTGGACACACACTCTGTCAACGGCAGTAAGCAAGCAGGAATACCGCACTGCCAGAGATACGGAGCAACAAATCTATCGCTCTCACAGAATGGGAGAGTGTGCAAGGGGGTATCTCGCTACAATATATGATAGAATTTGATAAACAGCGGGGGTCAGGGGGCAGGTCAGCACATCATTAAGTTATTCTGACCATTTTTGATACATTGCACACAGTACTGGGGCAAGGCACTGGGTGACACCTAATAGGGGTGAGAGAAAAATGAATGGAAAGAGGAAAAAAACTGTCAGAAAGCATAAAACAAACAGAGACCGTCTTAACTGCAGGAGATGAGAAGAGATAAGAGACATCAGAGGGAGAGTCTGCTTTATCAGAATGCAACGAAAAACCAGGAGGAGCAACGCCCTCCCTCCAGGGAGAGGTGGAGGGCAATATGGAGGGGGAGAGCTGATGTAGAACTGAGTTAAAGAAAAATTACATAGAGCTCCATTAAGAGAAAATTATACACAAGTAACATTGACAGATTGCAAGAACTGCTTGATAAATTTAAAATACCTATAAAAACCAAAGGAGTATGCTATTGTTGTCGATTCTATACCAGAAAGTGTCCTTATACTTCTACAAAACTGGAACTGTGCATCTACCTTTCAATGTTGAAGACCGTCTGGAAAATATTTATATTGGTGGAACTGATCTATTGAAAGAAAAGTGCTCTAACTAAAAAATATCAGAAACACATAGTTATGTTACCTTTTCCCAGTTAACCTTGTGTTAGAAAGATTCAAACTAGATATTGATTATTTGTGTGATTTCTGTGGACTAGAAGAAGAGTATTTCCCATCTATTTTTTTCACTTTATACACACAAGAATGTTCTTAAGGTGGACACATTTCTAAAAAAGGAAACTTAAGATCAATATCGAAATAAATATGCTTGATATGATGCTATATTTTTTGCCAAGACAAGATTGAAAATAACATGATGTATATTATACAACTATTTATTCTTTTTGGAAAATTCCACATCCATAGGTAAAATGTTCAGGAACCATGCCAACTTTTATGCACTTTATTAATAAAATTCAGCAAGATGGCACTCTGAAATTTGATTTAAAAAACAAAAAAGTCATTAAGACATTAAGTTATTAGACAAATATCATATTAAAATGATATGATACATATACGTAAATGTATTGTTATTTATTTTTATTTTGTTGCCAGTTTGTAATTAGGAAATTATTTCCAACATTATTTTATGGAGAAATTGAAAAATGTATTCAATATAAAAAGGTACTATTAAAAAAAAGAAAAAAAGACTGTCTGTTACATTTTAAAGTGCAGTTTTCTAGCGATATTTTCTTTTAACTAGCACAGTCTGTTTTGTGTCAATCGCGACATGTTGCAGCCTTTTGTGATGTGTATTTTGACAATTAAAAAAACCCTGATGAAAAGAAGCCCTGATGTGGAGTATGTACGCATGTGTGCGTGAATGTATGTGTGTGTGCTGCTGTATCATTTGAGAGCAGTCATGCTCTCAAATGATGAAGCAGATGCTTGAGATGTGTTTTTTTTTCCATTAGATGTTTGTGTGAAGTAGGAAAACTGTCCAGCTCTTAGCTGTGCGTATCGAGAGGTCATTTTCTACAAACCGATGACGCTGGTGTTGGGCAGTCTGACATGTTCACAAAGTAGCTGTTAGCAGCTTGTGGAGTGTAGGTCAACCGTCTAAAATGAAAGCATGAATCTCTCCGGTCTCAGTTATGGACAACAGAAATTTGTATTGCCTTTATATCCTAAAGCCATGTTGAATCACAGTAATTTCAACATAGGATTATGTACAGTGGATTCATTCAGATTAAGTAGTTAAAATGTGTGTGTGTTAAGGGCATGTGTGTGGGCATGAGCCCAATGAGGCAGAAATGGTGCCAGTAGCCTTTGAGGAAGAAGCATGTGTCCGGCATCCACCGCTGTTGTGCTGGGTCACAGATGTCACCTGCTCCAGCAGCCTGCCTCACACCACTCCCCCCCCCCCCCCCCCCCCCCCCCCCCCCCCCCCCCCCCCCGCCACTTCTAAACAGCACTACACTGGAGGCGGATACAAGTGGCCTGCTAGTTATTTGGATTCTGTCATATTGTTTTCAGATTCAAACATGGGTCACAGAATGAGCACAAGTCGCTCAGATTAACTAAGAGAAATGTTATCCAGGGCTGCTGGCTATGTTACTGTTGCCATGGCCTTGCCAAGTACTGACACTGCACAGTTAAACTGCTGGCTGGTGGGTTGGTGGCCTTAAACACAGCAAATTAGCCTGGAAAGAAGCCCGGCAAAGGAGAAACTACTGAGATGATTTCAGCCACAAGAAAAAAGTGTGAAACCACCATCCCACAAAGTAAATCAAATGTGAGACAAAGAAGTGTGTGTACTTGTGTGTGTGTCTGTTTGTGGCAAGAGCATATAGACTGCCAATCTTTCAAAAGGAGCTCCCTTGCACTTGTGTGGTCATCTTGTTGAGAGGGCCCGAAATTCCTTTTGCATGCCTCACCACTTGTTTGCTATGATTTACCACAGGAATCCTCCATGGAGATTGTGGACTTGTGCGTCCCACAACCACACACACACACACACACACACACACACCCACACCCTTTTCCATCTAGGACTTTGCAATCTTTTGAATTGCAACCACCATTGCGAATTCAACCAATCTCTGTGAGTTTAGTGCGACTCGCAATTGTGTCCAATCACTGCAACTTTGACCAATAATTCGAGCTTCCCACGACTTCCACCAATCACAGCAGTCCCCCGTGCCAGACTTGTCCCTCGTGTCTGACACTAAGAGCCACTGACCAGTGAGAACGGGCTGACGTTACACATGCACGTCGCCAACCTCATTTCCTTGTTACTAATACGAAGATGAAAAGTGTGTGACTTGAACACCTCACATTTACCAACAAAACATACGGTGAAAGTGCTTGCAGAACAATTCTTCTTTTTGGAAAGGTTACTAGGAAAACTTATAACTTAAATAGTTGTTTTCTCCCTGAAAGAAGTTTCCTTTTAATTTAAAAAAAAAGGTATAATAATTTTAACTGTCTCCAGCAATTTCAGCGCAAGTAAAATACAGAGGACATTGCAACTTTTTTAATCGCAATTTGTTTTTCTAACAAAAGCTGCTGTAAAATCAGGCATTTTGGGCCTGCAACAATCTCAAAAAAGGCCACAAAACCCTGAGGGGACTGCATCTTTAACTTGTCATGCATATTAGGGAAGCACTGCCAAGACCTCTTTATATTATTCCTCTTAATCTTATGTGTTTACGGGTTTAGCTGCTGCCTCCACTCCATCCTTTGCCATTCCTCTCCCCTTCACATCTCCGCCTCTCCCTAGCTCCCGTCTCGCCTCTGCCAGCAGAAAGAGACGTGGTTCCACCCAGTCTCCCGCGGAGCCCCTACTGCACCGCACTGACGGATCAGGATAGGACAGCATGGCACGCTCCTGCTACACGCTTTCCTCCTCTCTCTAAACTTGCCGCCAACCAAACCCACTCGCTACCAACTGTGATACGTCTCTCAGAAAACCAGCCAGGCAGTTCTGGGTGCCAGTTCAATGTTGTTAAAATGCCACATGGACATGATTTAATTGATAATCTCTTCTTTTTTTTTGTTCCAGTCGGGTGACTAATAATTTATGATTTCCCATAAAGTGTCAGTATGCTTAAAACAAAGTGCTTGTATGCGCGTCAAAAAGCATCTGAAATCCCCTTCCCCATGCATTTCCAAATCTGAATTAAAGGGATTGTCTGACACAATTTCTAAAATTCTGTTTTGGAACTGACCATTCAAATAACATGCCCATTTCAAGCAGGAATTGATCCGGTGTGCGGAGCTGAGAAAGTATCCAGGGTTTGGACATCTGTTCACTTGTTTTACTTTGGTGACTGATGGTCACCAAAACTTTTGCAGAGCGTTAGAATGTAAAAGAATGAAAAGTTTAGTTTAATTCTCACGGCCGCTCTTACTCCCTCTCTTTTGCACGAGACATCCGTCTGCAGACTGATCAGCCAGTAGATGGACATGAGTAGTTAAAAGTTTTGGAACAGAGTGATAAAGCATATGTGTGAGCATACAGTGTATACACACACACACACACATATATATATATATATATATATATTTTCCAAGGACACCAATAGGGTTTCACTGTGCACTGGGAGCACAATGTGGGGGCTTGGTGGTGCTTTGAGCCAATGCTTCTAATCCTAGTTAAGACAAGCCCGGCAGGCAGCCGACACAATGGATCTTGGTCCAGCGTTAGTGGAATTGAAGCAAAGCTTCTCCTCTGTTGTTATGCTAATCCACAAGACAATGATTATCTGCAGGGCAACGTTGCCACGGTGATAAACATGGCTCAAGAGTGCCTCAATTAGGGCGCCAATTGCCAGAGGAGAGCAAAGACCGAGTAAGGGCCAATGATGCAGCTACGAATGAAAAAAGAGGAGTTCACAGCAGGTGTTTCGTTATTTCAACAGAGTGGATGGGTCAGTTTTCAAATAGAAGGGTAAGCTTACAGATGAAGCTTGACCCTCACAGCTTGGCCTTGGCCAGGCTTGACCCTCTCCATGCTGTATAGACTCCCCCACTTCTCTAGTACAAGTACATGTTATTACCTCTAAAATACAGAAAGGGACAATAGGGTACCATTATGACTCTGAATGAACATGTTCTCTACGCTGTGAATGTAGAATAATGAAAAGTGTGCCATACGTGGTTATGGCTTGCCTCAGTCATCTTCTAATGTGACAGCACAGCAGTTCAGGTGGTTGCACTCTCATTTTAGTTTTTGTTTAAACATCAAGAGTTGGAGGACAACCATAACACTGGATTCATCTATAATAATCCTTCATTTTCTCCACAAATCAAAGTGAGGAGGCACAGCCCTCACCGGGTGTTTAAAGCTCCTCATTGAGTTGATGTGCCAACTTCAATTCTTTGCCGTTGTCACAAGATCAAAGAAAAGTACAAACCAGGCTAGGGGAGGCTGTTTTCTAGAGCTGCTTGTCACACAGCTATTTTACAGATGCGTCTTTGAAAACCTGGTAGTGTGGTTGGCATCACAAGAGTGTCTTTTCCACCCTCGTCAAAACTAGCTCTGGGTCCCAGACACACGGACGGCATACATTCTGCTCAGTGGTTAAATTGGCTTTTCTTAGGGAGGGGGAGCCCTTATTTACGGCGAATCAGCCTCATTCAAAATTGCACCGTAAAATGACTCGTGTGTTTGTTTGTGGGTTATTTTTCAGTATTAATGTATGGGGTTGATCAGTTATTCAAACAAAGAGAAATGCATTACGATTCACTTACTTTATTGTTTACTTTTTTACCTTTTAACAGATTTTCCCCTCAGAAAATGTATGAAATTGAACGTGTTTGAAAATACTGGTTGGCAAATATGTAAGCATCTTTTTAAACAAGAAAATCATGTTGATTTAAGAGAATCAGGGACGATTTCTATATCAACGTGACTTATGATAGGGGGGAATTCTTTGGGGGGGATTTTTTTTGCAGTAAAGCTCTCATGCATTCTGTATTGCTTTGTATTTAATCTCCTTTAGATGGACTTTTCTATGTAATAATACCTGAGTCAGCACACATAGCTCAGGCATCAATTACTCTCCCCTCCTCTTTTGCATCTTTTGTTGGGGATGTGACCTCCTTAAATGTGCATGACAATTATTCACCTCACTGATACATTATTCATTTTAATTTATTAATAAACCCCTGGACTGTAATAATTCAGATGTGTTTGAGCAAGATTTCTGCTTATGTCCAAATCTTTGAGCGCATTCAAAATATAACTCATCCCATCTGTGTTCTCTGAGGATTGGAGGAGTAGAGATATTTTGTGAAAATTAAAGTTATAATTGGCTATTACAAGAATTAAGTCACAATATTTCAGACAATAATCTACCTGCACCATAGTCATCTGCTGAAGGGGACGCAGCGGATCTCTGGCAGGGTGTGTCGTGGACCTGAGGAGGCGG
This sequence comes from Etheostoma cragini, assembly GCF_013103735.1. NCBI lineage: Eukaryota > Metazoa > Chordata > Actinopteri > Perciformes > Percidae > Etheostoma > Etheostoma cragini. The sequence goes on along the minus strand of NC_048424.1, from coordinate 6,699,127 downwards.
AGCTGTGCTCCGATGCGCTGTGGCCTAATTTGAGTTGTGAGTCCATTGGTACAGACCACCTACATCCTGTCCATCCAGTCTTACACTTTCTTGTTTCCATATGGAATGTTTCATGATTTCTTTGGCATGTGGTCAGTCACTTGCTCTCTCCCTCCTCTCCTCTCCCCGTTTGTCCCACAGCTACAACAGCATAACAGGCCTTAGACTGCTGTGTCATCTCAGTGAGTCCTATTAGGGGCTCTTATATCTGACTGGCATGTTGTTATTGCTCTCCGAGACCACAGCTAAAACTGAGGAATGGGTCTGCCAAGCAGGCCCTTTAAAGTCCCCACTGCGGTGATTGCACTGGCATTGAGGTGCAGTGGGTTTGCGGTGGAGGATGGTACCATGACAACATGAAAAGAGATGAAGGGGAGGGTGCTGACACCGTGTGATGCAACACCCCTGGGGCTACACGACAGACACATCAGATGCTGATGGTCTCATGCTGGTTTGCCAAGGGCTTTGCCATAAGTGAATGCCAGTGCTGCCACTCTCACACATGCTGAAGGAGGACTGAGGGGTGTCACCAAGCTTGCAGAGGCAGCAGGAAGCATGTAGAACAAGGCCCGATAGTTCCTAGTCGGCAAAGCACCCGGATATGTAAAGCTCTGATGTTTATTTAAAATTAAATGGTTAACGGGGTGAACCGTAATCCTATTTCTGCGATTTTATAACGATTAATCGGGAAGGCCTACTCTGATGCTAATAGATTTTTTATTGAACTATTTCTCTCTCCACATTATTTTTTATTTATTATTAGCTTTAGTTTACTCAGAAACAATGAGGGGTTTGGAGGGATTCGGATTCAACAAAATGGCACCGCATCCTCAGCTCTTGTGCTGATGTAGTAAAGCAAAGGTTGCATGACTCTGGGAGCTAAGTGAAGGTGTTGGGTTTGGACAAGGGAGTAGCACTGGAGGGTTCACCAGAATGCAGACTAAGTCGAACTGGAGGAAAGGGGGAAAAACAAACATTAAGCATTAGAGAGTGCTTAGTTCTTTTCCCCTTTCTGTGCACCATGAAGCCTCAACATGCATCAAAGAGAAGCAGCAACTGTACCTCCCAGATCCCAAACTGATAAAAGACCACACTATCCTCCAGCCCCTCAGACAGATTCTTTCAAATCTTGAGGCTTAGGCTCATGCTGGTAAAAATCACACTTCTCCCCACATGCAACAAGCTAAACTATGGATGGACTATGTCTGACTGATGCTTCAGAGATACTAGACAACACTTAACCCTACCCTGTATCTGTCACTGGCTCTAGGCTCACAGATCCTGTAGACAGATGGTTAAAGCTGTATTGCGGACTTCACACACTGCACTCAAAAGCTATTATAACACAGGAAGACATCGGTTTTGTAGACATATTTGTGAAGCAATGGTTCTGCAACATGCGACAATGCAGGAAAGATGGCAGAGGCCAGAGGGGTGCATGTGACAAAGATAATGAGTCAAACCTCCACCCAGGTTTCTAGCAGATGCACAGCTCGATTTGGCCTCACCATAATGGTTACTGTTATCCCAAAAGGCACCAGCCCTTTTCATGTCTGCAGTTATTTATTTTAGAAGTCACATGGAACTGAAAAATCAATTTCTTCCTTTTTGAGCGAAAATCCTGGTAGGCAATAAGATCTGTGTTGTCCTGAGACGTACCATGTTACTTTTCACATGACATTATTTAGTATGTGGACTACCCGTGCAAAAACGCTTGCTGTCTGGGTTGAAAGTACATATCAACACTGCAGTGTGTGTGTGTGTGTGTATATATATATATATATATAAAAAAAGTCTGCAACATGAAAATTAATTAATTTTATAACTCAATCAATACCTGAAACATTGGGAATGAGACTCTGCTTGGCACACAGAACACTGAATATCATTATGCAACAAGAGATTGGCCATCACTACATTCATCCAAAGAGGGCTCTGGGAACTGTTTCAAGTCACATCCATTAAGTGAATATATGCTTAAATCAATTCTTCAAATGCACTGCAACTGCAATACACTGTGTGTCAAAATAATGCTGATGTGATGTTTTGTCTACATTTTGCAATCCTAGCTCTCTGTGGTACTCTTCTGTCTTTGGGGGAGCAAATTGCAGAGGGGTGTATTAATATAAAATCATTGTGGGAGGATCACGGTTTAATCTGCTCCTTAAAACTTCTGTGATCCCTCCTTTTGCACATATTCCGCTCATTCTTCATTATTTGACGGAACAAAAGGAGAAACACCAGAATTGTCCACCAAAGCACTGTTGTTACATGTGAAGATGAGGTATATCCAACTTCAAGCCAACAGCGGTATTTGCTATATCCTGATGAAAGTGAAAACAGAAAATGTTGGGTTTCAGTCACGTATGTTGATGACTACAAATGAACACACCATTCACATGTATCTGGTTAAAATACTACTCCTTCTTTGTAAAATACCACCCTCATTCTTTGCTGACATCCTCAATTAAATCCACCTCAGCCCTATAGAAAAGTTGTGAGAAAAGAAATCAAAAGAACAATCCACCCTCAGATATCCGTACGCTGTTGAAAATTATCAATATGTGGTAACAATGCATTCCAGGAGTTATTCAGTGATTGTTATAATTACGATTTTGTTGTACCCACTTTCATTCAGCCTTCCTCATCTAATTTGACTTCAGTTAGTGATTTCCTATATTTCCCAGAGTGCATTTCAACAGCCCCCAGAGAAAAGTCCTGACAAGCTCAATTTAACAGGCTGTTTTATCCAGCTATGGGTTGTAGACCTATATGTGTGTGTGTTTGTGTTTGTGTGTGTGTGTGTGTGTGTGTGTGTGTGTGTGTGTGTGGGGGGGGGGGGGGGGGGGGGGGGGGGGGGGGGGGGGGGGGGGGGGGGAATAGTAAGCATCTCAGAGCTTTTGTTGTTGTTTTTTTTTAGGTCAAGGGCAGTGTACTTTAGTTGGAACACAAAATGTCTTGTTGCTGCATTGCATTCTGGTCTTTCGAGGCTACTTAGCATCAGAAATCAGCATCAGTCTGGTTAACAATATATTCCTGCCAGAGATCATTGATAATTTAAAGTAAATGTGCTTGCCCTTCATACCGGTCTGACCTCCTAAACCTTATTCCATCCTGCCTCTGCTCTCACAGTACAAGGCACCTGTCGGTCCCCTGAAAAACAAGACCAGGTTGAGACCTAGCATATGGCTGGACGGTGCATATTCTATGTGCTTAATTGTGGCCAAATTGTTAATGAGATTGCCAGCGGTGGTGTCTATAACATTAGTTCCTGGATATTAAATGTTCATCTGTAGCGGTTGTGTACTGAAGAAGCATATCACATGATGTTACTTTGTTAAACAGACCAGACCTAGGTTCCTCATTTGTTAAGTCTTGAGGAACTGCAGCATTTATCCATGGGCAAACTAAAATCTAAAATCTACACTGTACATTTTTTTTTTCTTCACCTGACAACTCTACCGTTTATTTCTCCTCTGCTCCCTTTGCCAACATCTGTCTGCTCCAAATCCAGCGTCTCTTTCTCTTCAGAGGTGCACCGATGTGGAAACTGAGAGAGAAACTTAAGTTCCACTGGCATTGTTTCCTTGCACTAATTTCAGATGGTTCTATTTAAAAAAAGATTTTCATTTCTTCATATACTCCTGGTAATTTAAGTAGTCTATCTTCCTAAACTAACAACAACCACGTACTTAGGAAGTTGATCAGCAATAGCGGAAGCAAAGAAAATCTGTTACTGGCTGACTTTGCGAGGTAATCTATTGTGAAACAGCAACAGCCAACTTGGAAGATTCAACTTGACCGACGTCTTCTCTCACTTTAACCAATGGTGCAACTAAACTAAGTGGCCCACTATTGCATTTATAGGACCCGGTCCAGCCAAAACAAAGTCAGCAGACTGCAGGGCCTTCTCCAATCATGCTTCTGCCTCTGGGATGCCCTTCCTGCTCACATCAGACAGGCATTTAGATCCAGACTTAAAACACACCTTTCCACCTTAACTTAGCTTTACTTTATCAGTTAGTTGTTTATTGTTTGATTACGTTGGGCGTTGTACCTGATACCGTTATCTTTTGGGTGGGTAGGTCTCTGTGTCAATGAATCTATTAACCCTAGTACTTATAGTCCATGTTTGTCCTGCAAACGAGAATACTTTCCCTCTCCCTTGTATGCTTGTCCCCTCCTCCGTCCCTCCCTCCCTCTGTGTTTGTTTCCTTTCTCCTGTGAAAGGTGTGCTTGAGCTTTGTCTGTCCTCTTTCCAGGTCTCCACAGTGACGAGGTTCAAAGGGTTGAGTGGCTCAGGTCCTAGCAATAGGTGGTACCTGAAATTTAACCAATGTCTTCCTTCTTTGTCCAAATCAAGGGTCCAAAAACAGAGGGTTTTGTATGCTGTAGTGGTTGTGAAGCCCCTTAAGAATTTCTGATTTGTGATATTGGCCTTTATGAATAAAACTGACTTGACGCCGTGGGAGCTCACCGGCTAGAGCGCAAACCATTAGAGCAGCAATGGTTCAGGCCCCTTGTTGCATGTCTTCCCCTCCTTCTCCACTGAGTTTCCTGTCTGTCTCCATCACTATCAAATAAAGCAGAAATGCCAAATAAATTAATACATAAACTGACTTGACTATCGGGGAGTTTATCTTCCTATTTTGTATAGTGGTTGTATCTGCAGTGACAGAATGCATATTTTGCGTTACATTCAAAGTGTGACTGCTGTCTGATTGCTGCCCTGCTGTGTTCCAGAGTGCCATGCTGAGCCAGGTGACAGGACTCCTGCAACGGATATCCAATCAGGCCAATCCTCTACGATCCCACACAATCCTCTCAGCCGCCGTCGTACACCGCCAACCATCGGTAACACACACTGCACTTGCCACACACACACAGACAATGAACTCTTTGAAAGCTATGGAGACGGACACATGCAGATTAACCACCTCGCCTCCTCTGAACTTGGTACAGATGTTGGGGGGGCTTACTGCTAAGCGAAACACTGAGTTCATTACAGCTACGAGGACTCTGCAGGGTAGCTGACCTTACATTCTGACCTCACAATTGAGGTCACAGAGATGAATTTATCCCTTGGGGATCAACATTGTAACAGCAAAAATCCACAAACACTCCCCCCCCACCATGGCAAACAAACCCTCCAGGAAGAATGACTGGCACCAGTGACAAAAAATAGCCCCTGCCTGTGAGAAAGATAACGCAGGCCTTTCGTCGCGGTCCAGGTACCGCCTTCTAGGGACCTGGGGTTGAATCCTCTCTGGACCTGTGTGGAGGTCACACACAGGCAACCCAATACTGGCCAGTATTGGATCAGATACCACTGGCTAAATGGAGGCCATTCAATAGTCCTCGAGTGTCTGGGTAGAGGTGGAGTGGCTGCTGGGACTTTGGGCGTCCTGTTAAAAACAGAATATTATCCACAAACCCCCATAGAGAGGCAAGGCTGTCACACAACCTTTCTACCCAAGTGTGGGAAATGTACCCATTCTGTCAGATGAGCTCATAGTCTTGTTCTTTTCCATCCCCATGTGTGTGTCTTTGTGGGATTGTGCATTCTGGGTTCTGGCTGCAGAATGAATTTGGGCTATTGTCACTGTGATCCTAATGGCCAGCATCTGGCTCTCTGGCGCTGTTTTTTTATGTTTTGGGGTGGGGAGAGTGGGGGTGGGAGTGAGGTGGGTGATCTGACTGCTTACGCCTCAAGCTGCGCAGCTGTCCCAATTACTACCTCTCTCTTCTCTCCTAATTTCCCCTCCGTACCCATCTGCCTCTTCTACACTCCAAATATCTGTCCCTTCCATCTATAGATGCCACTAGTGTGGGTTTGTACTTCCAGGATGCTCCCATGCTAGAAAGAGCCCTTTAGAGACCGAAGTAAGTTCAGATCCCGTTTTAAGTTTGACGCTGTGGGATGCATAAGACTCAGACAGTGCAGTATATTGTCATGCGGCTGAGCCTTTTTAGTAGCATCCCTGAATCCCTCCAGCCCTCCGTGCGTGCTGTGATCCTGGCCTGAGCTGGGGACTCAGAGGGGCTGACAAGGCTGTTTGATGGGCCACAGGCACTGAGCATCAGGGGATTTTGTGGGTAGGTGGGTGGGTGGTTGGCAGGAAGAGGGGGGGCTGTTTGTGTCCCACAGTGAGTCCATCAGCAACTTCTCAGGAGCTATAAATTCTCAGTGTCTGTCATACCCATGTGACTATAGTTTCTCAGTCAGAGAAGGTGCCACAAACTTCACTGCCTTCTTTTTGTTCTGCTCCTGAGTATTTACCGAGATATGGTTGAAACTAGAATAAATAAACAGATAGATATACAGTATATGAGTATACATAGACCCACATTAAGGAAATGCACAAAGAAGGCTGTGCAACAATGGGCAGTTAAGTCCTTCTTACTGAAACTGAGAAAAAAGGGGAAGGAGTGAATTTAAGCGTTGCTAGTGGATGAGTACATGCCTATTTCTGGACGGCTCCAATGAGCCAAGAAGAAATGTCGTAAGACCCACTTCCCGGCTCAGGCTGCAGCAGCAATAACTCCCCGAGATACAGCAAAAGCAAGCATGCATTAGTGCGCACACACCAACACAAATACACATCCTGTCTAATGTGAGTGCACTGCGGGCTGGGCAGCCTCCCCGCAAGGCCAAACAGAACTAAGGCAGCACACACTTTGAGGGGGGGGGTTTAGGTCAGGATCTCTGACTGGTCTACCCCTCAACCCAAACCCAACACACAATTTCCAAACCCACCTAAGACAGCTGTGGCTAAGGCACTATGTGATCTAGATCCAGCTCCTACACAAATCCAATCTGATGCCACATAGCTATTGGGCCAAACTCCTATTGTCCCTGTCTGACTGAATTCCTATTCAGAGTTCCCCTTCTTCCACCCTGCCTTAAGACATTCAGCTGAGTAAGACAGGTAGACAAGCAGCGAGACATTTAGACAGGCAGACGGCAGGGCAGGCCTGCTGGGGCCTTTTCTTTTTCTGCTGCCGGAGAATGCTATCAGCCTAGATCAGGCTAGGCTGCTCAAGCTGAGCTTCAGCAGCCTCATGGCCCGGCTGGCTTTTCTCCATGGAAACCTGCCCCACACTCACCCTGTGATTGGCTCACATGATCACTAGACAGACACTCCGTCTTACAATACAGATAATAATGGCCCTCTAGTAGGATGAGAGCAGGAGAAGAGTGATGGCAGAAATACCTTTTTCCTGCAGATGTTGCCCTTTAATGAGGCTGCATTCTGCAAGCTTACAATAACTTAGAGACTACGCATATGTACCTGCACAAGGCGTGCAGTTGGCAAGCTCTACAAACCCTACTCTGACACAAAAGATGTCATTAAGATTCTTCACAAAGTCATTAACCTCTTAAGAGGTTAATGATTATTTTCTCATCTCTTTACTAGGGTCTTCAAAAGCCTAGAGGGCAGAGGAGACAGAAAACAGACATTAAACACCACTCTCACGTGAAAAATGCCAGCTAAATGCCAACACTGAACATTGTTCCTTAAACCATATGCATGAACCAGCTACTCTTCCTCTTTCTTGTCTTGGCAAACCAAGTGTTTGATGAGACTCAGAAATCAAATTGTGTCTATGTATCCATACATAATAAGTTCAGTCTTTCCCATCTTCTAAGCAGATACAACAAAGGCACACACTTCTTTTCAATGGCTTCTGCTCTATTTACATTACATTGTCTGGAATCGAGGAGCAGAAATACGCTGCACAGAGATGAACAAAACCAACAAAACAATGCTTCCAGATGAGCCTTCCTCTTTTGGTAACACTGTTACATAGCTCCCTACAAGCATTGCCGTGTATTGCATAGACACTTCAATGTTCTTTTTGTTTGTGGCATGAGGTCCTCAAACTAGGAACATGTCTTCAAAATGTGTTGTTTGTTTCCTCCATAGCTCTATTTAGCCTTCTCTTCTCATCCATCTTACGTTTTCAAAAAAAAAAGGATATATCTGGGACAACAGGGTGCAAAAAAAGGGGTGTATGAACAGCACACTGAAGCCAATATCAAGCATTATACACACACACTGTACAGTGAGCCAAAACACTGTGATGCTTGAAATTAGAATGGCTTTTCATGCAAACAGAGGCACTTGCTGTGCAGGTGACAGGCTGGTATTGCAGACAGAATTGAAATGAAAAACAAATCAAACTGCTATTTTAAATAAAACTCCACTTGGCAGTGGCTTGCTGTGCTAAACTAAACAGAGAAATGGAGCTCGCCACGTGACGAATGTGCACAGTGTTAAATACAGACACAATTATGAAATGAGTCACCGCCCATTTTTGCTCACCGCACCGCATCTAACCTCTTTGGCAGAGCAACACTAATATGTTTAATGAACTCATTAGTCAAAAATGAAGACAGACAGTGGCATGAGGCATGGAAGGTGGAAGCACAAAGGGCAGAGAGAGAGAGAGGGAGGGAAACGAAGGAAGGGGGAGAGAGAGAAAATAGCTTTAGTAAAGCAGGGGGGCTACCTCTAGGAAGCCCAATCTTCTGTATTAAATATGCAGCAACATGGTAGCAAATGCAACATTTGTCCAATGCAATCGACTCAACAAGCAAAAACAACACTATCTGGGAAGGACTCTGCAAAAAACTCAAAACCTGCCAAGTAAATTTCAAGGGTTAGTTTGAGTGTTATCACTACTATTTAATTTAAGTGTTTTATCAAAATTACACAGCCAGGAATGAACTGCACTAATGTAATTATATGCACTGATATAAATGGGTCCACCCATGGCTATGCCTATTCATTCCCAAAATATATACACACACACACACACACACACACACACACACACACACCCACACACCCACACACACATACATACATACATACACACACACAGCTGTTTACGTATTCATGAATGGGTAACTCAATCAATCTGCTTCCAGTTACCAAGGCTGACTTTATTAGATAACATTAATGATGCATTAGTTGTAGGTGTTGAGTTTCTCCCTTGTCAGCAACTATAATTCAAATGAGAACACAGTGGATATTGGCTGCAAATGGATAGAAACTTAGGAATAATTGTGGCAATATACAACACTATGAGCTAATAATTTATCATATGACAATATGCTGTCAAAGAAATGAAAAAAAAAAACACAATGTGCTTCACATAGTTGAAATATGTCTTGTTATAACACCTGCAGACCTTAAGCGACGTGAAATCATGATTTAAGATTATGTTTATTGTCAGTGCAACAAAACAAAAAAACTTCAGGAAGTGCAGTGTAGAACTAAGTACTACAGTTAAGGGAGCAAAAAAGCCATGCGTCATTCAAATCACTTTCATGTGAAAGCCTTGACATATTGTTCTTATTTTCCATTGGATCTGTCATATTAAATAAGATTTAAAAAAAGACCATTATAGCATACTGTTCCTTTAAATGCTTTCATTTTCAGTTCTGAGATCATGGAAATATTACACCCATCCAAAGAGTTTGCACAATGAGCTGTGTACAATCATCACAAGGTTTTTGTTGGCACTTTTCAACACTATTAAGGTGTACATCTTCTAATGGGAGCCCCTGGTGGGAATTGAACATCTAGCCTTACCAGCACTGACGCCTGACTCTATCAGTTGAGCCACACTGAACACAGAACCACATGACCGTACGTGCTGTATTATCACCAGCATTGCAAAGTGTTTTGAGGAGGGAAGCACAAATCACCCTACTTGCTCCCTCTGACTGCCCTAGATGTGATGCAGATGACGCTTGGACTGAGCTCAGCCGTTTTCATATCATAATTACATGTGAGAAGGAATTATTACACATCAACCACACCTCCAGATACTGAAAACAAACGCACGCCTGGCTGTGGTGGTGACTATTACAAAGCAATTCCCTGACACTAGCAGCAGTGCACCGAAGCTGAAACACAGGCAGCTGCTTTTCCTGCTCGCCACACATAAAAGACATTTCATTTTAGACAGTGAAGGATACACAAACTTGTCAGACACCTCCCAATGTCATGTGTCTTTACTTTCACGTTGTGTGTGCGAGTGTACGACAAGCAGAAAACAAACGCACACAGTTAGCTTACACAGGCTATACGCTTCTAGCCTTGTTGATGCCCTTTAGCCTTGAATAAGACACACTACTTTCACACCCATTCATTTACACTGCACGGTCAAGCTAGGTAATGCTGCGGTCTTAAAAAAGGCTTCAGGCTAACTGCCGTGGTCGTTACACGGAAACACTCTACATTGTTTTGAACATACCCACTTGCTTTTACCAACGTGAATAAGCAACAAAGGAGAACGCGAGGCAGTTTATTTGGATAGAACGAACCGAAGTATCAACGGAGCATCCATCAACAGCAGAGCAAAAAAATCCAAGTAACGGCGCTGGTATAACGGGACCAGACATTCCTACCTACCGTGCCCGCTATTTCGTCGCCGTGATCTCAGCAACGACGCAGTCAACAGGCCGGGATGTAGCGGGGGAATCTTTGAGCTCAACCTCCGTGGCTCCTACATTTCCGCCATGCAGCAGGGTTATTATCACCTACCTTGACATGATACACCGGCTACCAGCGGCATCCGACCGGGGCTGTGGAGACTGCGGTCTGACGCGGCGGCAGCCGAGATTTGTGCTCCAGAAAATTGAGTGGAAAGGCTGCGGCGGAAACAGGAACTGGGAGAGCTGGGATCTCTGAATACGGCAGTCGAGGCTGCTCTGTGGGGATCTGCTGGATGGCTGGTGTGTCAATGCAGACCAGAGTGGGGGGAAACTTCATATCCGGTCATAACTTTTCAAAATAATAGGCTGTGTGGTCACTGAGTGAAGCAACTTCATTGTTTCTCCTATCGACAGATAGAATTTAGTTAGTTAGAAAGGTGCAGTTGATTGTGGCAGCTACGTGGGAATTATAATCTTGTTTCATTCTAATTATTTTAACACTATAAATAAAGAAAAATGTCTGGGCTCTAAATGTGAACTTTATGGTAAATGTTTGTAGGTTTAAGTTAATTAATAATAGCAGTAGTTAATTAATAAAAGCAGTATTTATGATAGGCTACCAAATAATAGATAATAATGATACAGACATAAGTCCTTATGTCCTTTGATACATTTGGGGCTATTTCTACTGCACCGAAATTGTAGAGATTTTTTTTTTCTCAATCATTCTCTATTTTAAATTTTAAATCTTGATTTATTTTATTTGTTGCAGGACTACCTAAATAGCTTAAGATATGTTTGCACTGTGCAAATACGCTCAAGTGACTCTTTGTTTCAAAATGGCCATAACAATTAACTTGACTTTCATGTCCAGATTTAGACATTTTATTGGGGACTCGTTTGAAATAGTCGGTTTTACCCCCCATTACCTACTTTTTTTGTGTTAAATCCTTGGGTAATTTATTTTGAAGGCATAATGGTCTGATTTCCTCGTTGTGACTGACTCTCACTGGCTAACTCGACTTTTCTTATTATACATCTGTACATCCATGAGTAGGCTGATGGCGTGGAAGCTGCAGTGCGCGCACCAGTGTCAGGTTGTTGTATTGCAGTCGGGCTATAGTCGTACAGAGCTGATGCTATTGTGCTAATGGGGCGATGGAGGGCGTGTGTGTGTGTGTGTGTGTGTGTGTGTGTGTGTGTGTGTGTGTGTGTTTACTGTAATGCAGCTTTTAAAACCAGCAAAAGACAAAATTTAAATCATTTATGATATTTAAAATCTAAGACAATATCTATTGTCATATCACGATATAACATAAATATATTGCATAGCTCTAGTGAGTAGGACAACTTCTAATTATATTGTGTACTCATATAGTCACATCATAATTATATAGACAAACAAATTGGGGCTTCTGTGGAAAACCATCAGAGTAAAGAACCTTTGTTTAGGGTATGGTAAAGGCATGCAGTGGTTGTGGGTAAATCCCCATGGAATCATCATCATTGCAATGCTCACCCAATTACAAAAAAACAAACAAATTGTGAAGTATCACAAAGATGACTAATGACTATTTCTTGTTCCAAAGAAAGCATGTGTCATTTATTGTATGTTGGGAACCCCTGGCAATATTCCAGTCATCTCCATTGTGTTGAGGCAATAGCAGAAATCTCAGAACCAGATTTCTCAGGACCAGCCCGAGTGAAAGCAAAACTCTTTGCAGGTTATCAGACGTGTCAAGCAACCAAGAACAAATACTTTGTTACTTTACTTTTTGGGTATCTATACTTTACTGGAGTAATTGTTTTACAGCAGACTTTTTACTTCAACTCCTTATATTTTCACAAAAGTATCTGTACTTTCTACTCTTTACATATTAAAAATAGCCTTGTTACTCCTAATTTCAGTTCAGCGTGTTTTCATTCTGGCTTGTCATCGTTCAAAAAAACCAGAAACCTATCCAGATGAACTGCGCCATCCGGATAAAGATTGATTGTGGTTGGATGAGAAGTATAAAAATATACCATTCCGACACCTTATTGGTTTGTACGCGATTCACCGCACTTGTATGCACATGACAAATCACGTCATTCTCCAGCAAGGAAATAGAAGACTTATGTAGCCTAGTGAGAACTCGAGCACAATGTCCCAGCCAAGCATCAGCGAGGAGGCTGGTACCCAGGAAGACCAGCCAACCCTTCTACATCCCTGGCCGTACCTGGAAGAAGTTTTTAAAATGGTTGGATGCAAAAACAACTCCTTTAAAATGCTCTGCAAGCTCTGCCCACCCAAATACCATAAGCTAATTGTTTACCAAACTCGCCGTCTAAAGCATATTGATATTATTTTTTCCACCTTACATTACTTTTACTTTTATACTTTCAGTAGTTTTGAAACTAGTACTTTTACACTTTTATCTCAAAAGTCTTTTTAAACCCTGTATCTATACTTCTACTTGAGTAATGAATCTGAAGAATTTCTAAACCTTTGAAGGTTATATACTTGTTGTAAGAGCAACGACAACTATATTTACTTTCAATGACAATTTGAATGAAAAATATGAAAGTAATCTAAGAGCAGTAAATTGTTTTCCCTGCATAAGTAAAGTATAAGTAACAGGATGAGTACTGAATGCCAGTTTTTTACATAATGCAATTTACAGATCTGCAGATCAGCTTTTTGAGAGGTTGATTATTTATATATTGTCAGAGACCTGGTGCAAAGGGTCATTTACATTTGTAAATAGTGTAACTGAGTGGACAGGGCTCCTGGACAAGTCATCAGATACGCAGCTATAAATCACCAGACATAATTGACCTTAGCAGTCTTCCTGTGGAGACCTGCTTAATCAGTAATTCACAGTCATGGTTCAGATTACATGACATTCATTTTAATTTGCTCAACTTTATACAACAAAATGTTTATTAATTTGAAACTGACTCAACAAAGATCTTTCACATTTGCTTTTTTATGTATTTTGCCACAACATACAAATCATAAATTAACCCCAGTTGGGATTAAGTATGTTTCCAAGCAAAAGGAAAGGAAAGAAAAGCCAAGGACTGTGTGTGTAAGTGTGTGTGGATGGGTTATGTTAAACAGTAAACAGGCTCCCAGGTAGTCATTTGTTGCCCTTGAATATGTCATTTACTGTACCACTCTCTGTGAACTACCGCATATGGATGTTTTTCTATCCCCCTTTTTTAGTCTCACTTGAGAATTAAGCCACTAAATCAAATTCATAATACCCAAAGGCTTTTCATTTGTTGTTGTGTTCCCATCCATCTTTGAAAAAGCCAGCGTGCCTCTGAGAGGTCTCACTCCCGTGGCGAGGAGCTGAATCACAATAACAACCACCACCTACATTTGGTGCACACATATTTTCCATTCTCACTTGGCCGTCTTGACTCCTAAAGCTGATGAGGTAGCGCCTTCATGTGGTGCAAAGGCCCCAGTGCACTGTCCCTGATCAGGGAGGGGAAAAACCACTCTCAAGTATTTTTTCTGTCAGTGTAGGTGTTAGTTTAAAGATGAAATATGACTCAGAAGAGCTGTCAGTTTAAGTATATCAACCAGGCTTGATCTCATGACTCACGGTTTAAAAGGGTCACCAATAATTGTCGCAGGCACACGCATGCAGGACACCAACCGTACATGCACTCCTGCAGAAAAACACCGACCCCCACAACCCTACCAACCACACACACACACACAATAGAATTTCTTCAGTCAGCTGTGATATCATCATCAGTGTTGTTCTCTGCGTGGGCGAAGGCAGGTCGATCACCCCTGACCTTTTTGTATTTGCTGACCTTTTCAGATTGAGACACTGAGGAAGACTTTCTAAAAGAGAACATGTGAACTCTTTTCACAGGAAGCAAAAGCTGGAGTTGAATAGCGCAGAACCACTAAGGAGGACATGGAGCACCAAGCATCTGATGGAACATTATGTATGCAAATGTAGATCAGAGATGTGGGCAGCGATTCCGTAAGCAGGATCACACAAATGCATATCTGGGCAAGTGTCATTTTTCATGCCTCACGAAATGCATCTCATGCTATGAAACAGAAACAAAATGGAACAGAATAATTAAAATCTCATGAGAGTATCATTAGCATATTCATTTGTAACACTTGGTAAGGAATGCATCATCATGATACTTGTTATGTGTAATGTATGCAAAACATTTCATGAAACGTGTGACACCTAAAACAAGAAATATATTCGAAGTAGTTTCCGATTATAGATAGGGGATAGTAATAAGATCCCCTGCATTCAAGAGACAGTGTTAATGTCTATTGTATTTTAAGCTTGAATTTTGTACACAAAACAGCTCCTGGAGTTGGTAGTCCAAGATTTAATACCTGGTGAAGCTGTAATAGATTGAAATATAAAGTATTATCCAACTGTGACAATTTTTGGATTGATTGTAGTTAGGCGCTGAGATAAACTATAACATTAATACACAAACCTATGCTTGAGTCTTGTCTTGGGAACTTCATCAGGATGCATGGTATCCTGCCTATTTTAGGGGTGCTGAGGCCACCCCAAAATGTTCCTTAGCTCCCCCAAATATTAAAACAATTTATTTCCTATTTCACGAACTGGTGGAAAAGGCAAAGACAGACGTTTAACGAGCACCCGGGTAGACGTAACGGTGTGTGGACGAGCAAGGTAGAGATGTGACTGAAGAGAGAGACTTCCTGGCGGCATTAATACGAACTTTAACAGTTTCATATTAGGCTGGATGAACGTCCATTAACCCTTATCTTTATGTTTTACATTGTGCCGAGTGAAGGAAGGACAAGGACCGTGACCAGCTGCTGGTTGCTCTTTTAATGAAGGCAGAACATTAGAATTGTCTGGACAAATCAAGAGAAAAGCACATAAGGCTCTGTAACATGCACACAGCACACAGGTCTTAAGCTCCTCTTCAGCTAGTCTGGCGCGGACTGAGAGAAGCGCCTGACGGCACGAGGCCTGCGAGCTCTTAAAGTGACAGTACAGGTATTAACACCTTGGTCTAAATACAACATTCAGGCATATACTGTATATATAGGTAATAAAACACATCTTAAACATATAAAAAACAATATTCATCAGGATTTGGTGACATTTAAACCGTAAAAGTAAAGATATAATCTCAACCCTGTTACAAAAGCAGTAAATCAGAGAAATAAAACGTTTTCGCCAATTTCTCACTCGAAATGCAACTGTAGCAAGCATCTCACTATCGCCAAACGTTATCCACATTCATTTTTAGAAACTAGGTGGAGAGATTATATCTCCAACCTGGCCTGGGAACGCCTTGGGATCCCCCAGTCGGAGCTGGTTGATGTCGCTTGGGAAAGGGAAATTGGGGGTCCCCTGCTGGAACTGCTGCCCCCGCGACCCGATACTGGATAAGCGGATGAGGATGGATGGATGGATGGATATTTAGAAACAATAAATAATATATCCAACTACAAAAAGCCAGAAAGTCAAACGTTAGACAGAAGTACAAAGAGTCAATGGCTGTGAAGCTGATACACCGTCTTCTCTCGTCTCATTGGTGTGACCCAAGCCCCCAGAAAGAGCGCCATGTCTGAAAGCAACCATGGCCTTAGCGGATAAGGGTGTTACTGCACCCCATGGCCGAGAAAGACTTCTCACATAGACTTTGCATGGTGAAAGAAACTTATTTCAGCGGATCATTTTTTTAAAAATTGTTTAAAATATTCACTAGTAGCCGAATCCAGAGTTATTAAACTAGGCATGATGAACGCACATAATGGACAGAAGCATACCGGCGGGACTGCACCCTGGTTACCTGCATATGCCGGTTCTCCCAAGGTCTGTAGCTGTAATGATAGATATGTAATGGGTGTAATTCACCATGTGTTCTATTAATATTTTCATGGTATTATCTTATGAAACATATGAGGGATGTATGGATGCATGTACAGTGGGTACGGAAAGTATTCAGACCCCTTTAAATTTTTCACTCTTTGTTTCATTGCAGCCTTTTTCCAA